>NC_133461.1:86191059-86326059 GCF_048565385.1 Saimiri boliviensis | reverse complement strand
GGGTGACAAACCTGAGAGTCTGACATGTGGACCACATTCAGTCAAATGTGATCTACTGGCATCATGCCCATGCACCTTCCATACCTTCTGCAAGAATCTGGAGCCATGAGACAGAGGCTGGTGCATGCGTCAAAGAAAGCTACAGCAGGCAGGGTGCAGTGGCTCACGCCTGTAATCCCAACACTTTGGGAGGCTGAGGTGGGTGGATCACTTGAAGTCAAGAGTTTGAGACCAGCCTGGCCAACACGGCAAAACCCTATTTCTATTGAAAATACAAAGATTAGCTGGGCATGGTGGTATGCACCTATAATTTCAGCTGCTTGGGAGACTACAGCAGAAGGATCGCTTGAACCCAGGATGTGGGGGTTGCGGGAAGCTGAGATCCTGCCACTGTACTGCAGCCTGGGAGACAGAGCAAGACTCCATCTCAAAAAAAGGAAGGAAGGAAGGAAGAAAGGAAGGAAGGAGGGAAGGAGGGAAGGAGGGAAGGAGGGAAGGAGGGAGGGAGGGAGCAGCAACAGTAGCAGCAGCTACCACTGTACCTACATTGCTTAGAAGGCAAGGGTGTGTTTGGAAACTTAGCATTCTTAGTCATTTGTCCTGAATGCACTTTTGAGGGATCACCTACCTGTTCTGTTCTTCGGTCTTCATCGTTGTTAATTATGATCCCAATTCAGGAGGTAGAAATGAAGCAAACCAGCATTCAAAGGTAATAACATGCATTTTCCTTTAAGAGTTTCTTCTTCCACCTCAGTACTCAGTGCTAATTAATACACAACAAGTAATCTCATTGCTCATGAAGAGTGCAACCATTGTGATTCAGTTGATTTTAAAGCCTAATGAGATACCCTTGTAACACTGGAAAAGAACCTACTTTTGAAATAGGGTTGACTTTTTCTTAAGAATGAGAACATGACCTCTGGTTGCCCAGTATTGCCTTCTCTGCTGTAGGATATATAAAAATAAATGTGGTCTGTTCACCCCTCCCCGGAGATGAGGAAATACCAAACTCTGAGGTTCTGGGGCAATCGTTAGCCCTGCCTTTGAATCTATGCCATGTCAGGAGACGGTTTGAATGGCTCTAACATAGGTTTGCTCCTATCAAAGTCATGCCTTCTTTTTTAGTCAATTACTCAGCTAAATATTAGGATAGAGAGAATCAATGGAAATTGTGAAAATTGAAGTTCAAAAGGCTAGATTCTCATCCACTGTTTGGCCCTCATACTTGACCTTTTATTCAGGCTCTTTATTTTGACAAGTTTTTTTTCTGAACTTGAACTTGGGCTAAGGCTATAGAACTATTGTGGGCTTACTAGGAAACAATAATTGTAAGCATGCTAGATTCCCTGCCTTCCTTCACACTGTTGACTTTGCCTGTAATGTACTTCCTTCCATGTCTGCATATCCAAATGCCACCCACCCTCTTCAAGGTTCTGCGTAAATATTTCCACCTTCCTGAAAGCTTCCTTGGGTCCCTCCAGCTGCCAGTTGCAAGACAGTGGGTAGTGGCAGAGAGCAAGGATTCTGAAACCAGACTGACACAGTTCACATCCCAGCTCTGCCACTTCTAGCCATGGGACTTTGGCTACATTTCTTACTGTAGCTATGCCTTAGTTTCCCCACCTGTAAAATGAGGACAAAAATATTACCTATCTCATAGGTTGTTAGGAGGATTCAATGATATATTAAGTGCTTAGAACCATACCTGATACATATTGCTTGTTGAAATAAATAATATTTCCTTCTCTGAACTATTAACATTTCGATTACATCTTTTATAGTGCCTATCAATTTCTACTTTCTATTCAAATAATCTTCTTTCCTTTTTCTAGCTTAGAAGTTCCTGGAAGGAAAGCTGTGTCTGTTTCAGCCCTATATCCCTGTGAATCCTCAAAATTTGAGACAGGTCTCAGTTAATTTGGAAAGTTTATTTTGCCAAGGATGAGGCTGTGCCAGTGACACAGTTGCAGGAAGTCCTGACAACATGTGCCCAAGGTGGTCAGGGCACAGCCTGGTTTTACACGTTTTAGGGAGATATGAGACATCAGTCAGTATATGTAAGAAGTACATTGGTTTGGTCTGGAAAGTGGGGACAACTTGAAGCAAAGGCAGGAAGACTCAAAGTCAGAGGGAGCTTCTTGTAACAGATAAGGTGAGACACAAACAGGTGCATTATTTTGAATTTCTGATCAGCCCTTCCAAGAGAGGCAATCAGATATGCACCTGTCTCAGTGAACAGAGGGGTGACTTTGAACAGAAGAGGGGTTACTATGAATAGAACAGGTGGCAGGTTTGCCCTAAGCAGTTTCCATTTTGACTTTTCCCTTTAGCTCAGTGATTTGAGGGCCCCAAGATTTATTTTCCTTTCACATCCCTCACGGTATCTTGCACATGGTAGGCACTGCATAAATATCTCTTGAATGCTTTCCATAGTAATTGTTGAGGCTTGATCTTCTCATTACAAATCACCAAATCTATAACTCAAAAAGAGCACCATGTGTATTGTCTTCCCTGTCCATAAATATTGTTTCTTTCTCAATGTTTCCTTTGGATAATATTCTAGAAAATCCTTCATAGGAAATGCATTGGGATATGCATCCTGCCAAAGCTAGTTCATCACATGGGCGCAGAAAGTTTGGAATTGAAGTAAGGAAATACGTCAAGTTCAGCTTCCCAAGATGCCTGCTTCCTAGGGTCATTGCTACAAGGTTCAGAAACTATCGTCAGTTTCTCCAGGTGTGGCAGACCAGGTCTCACTAACAACTGTTTCAGTACTACATATTAAAAGCGAGTGCCCTCGTACAAAGGCTGGAATATAACAAAAGCCCGTCGAGTTTTGCCTTGGCCTTTCCTGGGCCTTAAAGCATGAGCATGACAAAATAATGAAGGAATTCTTAACAGGACCGATTTAGGATTAAACAAGTTTTATGTGGGGTCTGAAGAAATTCCCCAGGCCTCCACAAACAAGTTTATTGGGAATCTGAAGGAACTCCTCAAACCTTCGTGATTTATCAGAAGGCAAGATAAGGGTAATCACCGTAGCACCTAGACCCATTTAGATAAGTAAATTTACTGAGGCTCCAAAGGAAGGCCCTCAGGACTCAGACCTTAGATATAGATTAAAAGAAGTTAATCACTTATGTCTTTAGATGAATGCACACTTACACATAGACATATAGCTTAGAAGGCATATAAGCTCTGGGAAACATTGTAATTTTGAGTTGGTCTGGTGATAATTTCCAGGCCTTCTCCCTATAACCAGTTACAGAAACAAAAATAGCAAATTATCAATTTTTATTGAAAACTAGATCTCCAAAGGATGTCCTGAAAGGCTCTTGTTGGCAGGTTTTCACATTCTCTTTCCATATGGAAATGTACTTAAGAAGCCAAATCAATGTAAGAATGCTGGCTAGTGGGTATAGAGTTTAATAAAGAAATTAGATCTTCAAGTTATGATTTCTTGATATACCCATTCTCCCTAGAGGGAAGGCAGATCAGAATAGGCAGGTGCTTGGCTCTCATCAGCACTGGAGACACCAATGCTGATAATTTCTCTCTCCATTTCCAGTATTCCTAGCCAGTTATTAAAATGTCTATAGTAATATTACTTCTCATAACAGATATGCTTCAGTTTCTAAGATTAAAACATCTTTCATTTTGCCTTCTAAACGAAGGTCTTCCTTTTGGAGAGATATTCTAAATCCTTGGCTAATATTTAGAAAAGGCTCTAGCCTCATTAGCAACACATTTACACTTGTCTTTGGTGTGTAATTTTTTAGGGGAGAAAGATGGGAAGTACCCAGTTTTTCCTGGATTCTTGTCAGTTTCAAGTCTTGATGGTGACAGATTTTAACCTTCATCCCATACTCAGGAGACACCCCATTTGAATCTCACAGTTTCAAAAACCCTGAATGTAGCTGGCACCTTCATTTCACTGGGAGGCCAATGCCTTCCATTCAACTAGTAAGTTTCATCTTTTGAATCTGGTTCTAATTTAAGACAACAGTAGGCTCTATAGCTAAAGAAGTCACTTCTATAGTTTAGAACACACAACTGCAATTTCCGCAGTAAGTTGGAAAAGATACTGTGTGATTATGCAAAAGTGTTTTGTTTTTGTTTTATTTTAAATATACCTGAACTCCTTGAGCGACAGTGAAATTAACAGACTGTGCTTCAGTCCAGAGCTTGCTGGTAGGTTACTACGTCCAACTCAGCATGTGCCATGCTTTTGTGGTTCCTAAAGTTCTCAGGAACAGGACATAGTCGCAGATGTCCCTCTCCTCTGTTCTCAGCTAATTAAGTAAGTAAGCTCTACCAGTTCTGTACTCTCCACGTCCTCACCCACACCACGTCATTGTCATTCCTTGAGCCCGAGTCCTGTGTTCTCATAGAGAACTGGGCTCAACCAGAAGCTTTTATTTGAAAGGCAAAAAGCAAGCTTATGTTTCAGGAGGTGTTTCGAAAAGATTTCAAGAGCGTTGGTGGTTGAACATAATTTCAGCTGCATTAAATTCTGGAGGCAGGTTTTGCTTTAGGCTTCTGGAAATAAGAGTCATAGATAAGGATGAGAATAAGTGTTAAACATAATTCTGAAATCCCTTATTTTGCAGAGGAGGAAAATCAGTCCCAGAGAAGTGAGGCACCTTATCTGAGGTCACAAAACTTCTTAGTGACGGAGACAGACCTTGAGCCTCAAGGCCTCCTGTTTTTCCAACTAGATCTCACATAATGGGGATTGCAAATGCTGGATAATTTAGTGTGCAATTACTAACTCCTAACGATGTCAGTTAAAATTAACTAATTCCTTGAGCACATTGTAGAATTCTTTTCCTGCTTGTATGCATATGGACACAAGCAAACATCATAGTATGCAATGTACAGAAAATGTATGCCATACAATTTTGGTAGAAATTTTGACTTAATCCTACAGAAACTATTTCTTGAGTGATTACTACATACCACATCCTACATGCCAGTGTGCCTTGAGCTAAAACTGTGAAAACATCAACATTGATTTTGCTTCACGGAGCTTACAATAAGCAGAGAATGCAGACCAGCAAAAAGGCAGGAAACAGGGACTGGGATTAGGAAGGGATTCCTGAGAGGTGGGGTGGGGGCAATCAGAGAGGGTCTTGGAGGAAGAACCATTGTCTAGAGGAAAACCTGAAGGTGAGAGGATTCAGGATTCACACTTGTTGGGATGCCAGGTTGAGCTCCTGTGTGTTTGTATGTGCTGTTTCCCAGCTTTGGAATGCCCCAGACCCTGCTGTATCCACATTCTCATCTCCTCTGCCCATTAACCTGTTTTCCTTCTGGGGGCAAGTGTCACCCCTTTAGAAACTCCCTCTCACCCAGAACAGACAAGAGGTCTTTACTCTGGGTCCCTATCAAGTTTTATTCATCCTTTATTATAACCATTATCATATGCTACAAATACATGCTTTCAAGCTCTTAGAAAACAGGGACATTGTCTTAACGCGTGTACTTGTGGCATAATACCAGGCATAGGGCAGGCATTAAATCAATATTGATATTTGATGAATGAAGTGACTGGCATTGGGGTACCCCACAGTTCTCCTCACCCTGCCTCTAAACAACATTTTCTCCTCCAGATTACATTTGAAGCCCCTCATTTGTAATAGTCACTATTAATGAAAACCTTAGGGTTGCCTTATTAAGAGAGAGGGATGGAAGCTGCAGACGGCCCCCAGCAAATCCTGTTCCCACATCCTCCTGTGGAGAAGCCTGACTACCCCCAAACTGAGTCCTGATGGGACAGACGAATGGTGAGATACAGCTTCCCTTGCACTTCTGGTGATTTATATTGGCCTAGAGACTTCACCGGGGAACTGCGGATCAAAATGAGAAATTATTTGAAAATTCTGGCCAGCCGGGTGCGGTGGCCCAAGCCTGTAATCCCAGCACTTTGGGAGGCCGAGGCGGGTGGATCACGAGGTCAAGAGATCGAGACCATCCTGGTCAACATCGTGAAACTCTGTCTCTACTAAAAATACAAAAAAATTAGCTGGGATGGTGGTGCGTGCCTGTAATCCCAGCTACTCAGGAGGCTGAGGCAGGAGAATTGCCTGAACCCAGGAGGCGGAGGTTGCAGTGAGCCGAGATCGCGCCATTGCACTCCAGCCTGGGTAACGAGCGAAACTCCGTCTGAAAAAAAAAAAAAAAAAAAAAATCTGGAGCCAGGCGAACATTTGTGGGTGGTGTGAGAAGAAAAAGATAAACTGTGTGGAGCAAAGAGAAAAGTGCCATGTTTGGTGATTGGTTGGTCGTGGTGATGGCGGCTGCCACCTTTGAAAGGAGAGACAGCGCCTCGGAGCCTTCTGTGTTCTTGATAGCACTGTTCTATTAGCCAAATCAAAAGCATTTTTAAAGCTTGTTTTTAATGCTTAACTGGTACATTCGAACTACTTTTATCTATCCAGAGATTTTATGAACTCCCAAAAGGCCACAGTGGGCATCGTCCTTGTTGGAATGGATCAGTTTCCCTGCTCATTCATTTCCTGCTCACGTGTTAAGAGTTATTGTTTCCATTTGAAAAGTATCTAGGTCCACAGTGACTGCCCAGGATTGGTAAATTCCACTGGAGACGCAGCATGTGGAAGAGGAATTAGCTTAACTGGCTGTCCTTGTTAACATTGCCCCAGTTGGGATCAGCTTTTGTCTACCACATTGTATCTGTGATAGGGAGACTCGCCTCCTTCCAAGCTAGGCTTCTGTCTGTGCTAGGTAACTTTTTGCACTATTCTATCTATGCCTTCAGTCATTCTAGCAAACTTGCTCAGTATGGACATTTCTAAAATGGAAGGAACTACTGGCTGGGCATGGTGGCTCAATCCTGTTGATCCCAGCACTTTGGGAGGCCGAAGCAGGAGTACTGCATGAGCCCAAGAGTTCAAGACCAGTCTGGACAATGTAGTGAGAACCACCTCTACAATAATAAAAAATATAATAATTTACCTAGATGCAGCAACTGAGCCTAGAGTTGAAAAGCACTTGAATGTGAGGTGGATGATGATGTCAAATAAGCAAATGCATTTTCTTTCTTCATTTCCCTGGACGTCAGTGTCCTCATCTATCAATGCAGTCATTGAGGGAGGAATCTTCCAGAGTTATTTTCAGCCTCTGTTGTTCTTGAATCTCTAAGCTTTGTATCATCATAAACAGTACTTGCTGTTGGAACAGGTGCAATTCTGAATGTGGTAATCCCTATACCAGGGAAGAAACTGAAAAGTCCCCAGAGTCCCCAACCTGTGGAGGAAGCAGGGACAAGAGCTCTCTTGACTGAGACTCAGGAAATGAGTCATGCACACTGCACTCTGGAGGACACGTCTTGAACCAGGGATGAAGGGCCCATCCTGTACAGGGACAGAAGTGGGGAAGGTGCTTGAGCTCTTTCTGCACCTGCCCCTTAGACATTCTCTCTACTTCTTGATGCCCAAGGCCACCATCAGAAAACGGGCTCCACATACACTCTCCTAATCCCCACAAGGAAGAGAAACTCCTGGATGGGGTATTGAGTTGGGTGATAGGGTAGGGAGGAGCCTGTTCTGAGCAGAAAGAAAGTTAATTAAAGGGGAACCAAGCAGAGCCTCCTTCTTACTGCTCCTGTTACAGAAACAGTTCATGGCCCCAAGAAAAGGGGCAGTCAGTGTCTGGGGATGCAGCAGAGGATTAGAAGAGAGGGCTGACTTTGGAGGTGTGGGGTATTATGCAAGGAATGCTTGCAGGTGGGAGAAGATGGGGTCTTGTGAGTCTTTGCCTTCTTCTCTCCTCACATGGTGGATCGGGGTTGGATCAGGGCAAGTTGTATCAGGCTCTCTGCTTGCTCCCTGGGACTTAATGGAATTCCAGAAAGGCAAGTGAACCCAGCTGGAGATGTGTGCGTGCCTGGCTGTACTCTACCTGTGTCAGTGCCCCCGGAAGCAGAGGGGGCCATTCAGCCTCTGATAGTCATGTGCCTCCCTGTTAAGCCGGGCTTTATACGAGGCAAAAATAAGATGATTGAGTAGAAGGAGGGAGGAAGTTTTAGTACATTGCCCAAATCCCTAGAGGTGAAAGCATTTAGCAATGGGCATTGCTAAAGGAATCTGCTTTTCAAAAGACAAGCTAATTTTTAAACATGTTTATTGAGTGCCTACTGGATGCTTAGAAAATTGACAGAGATGCTTATTAAAAAAACTTCTCTGTGAGCCCTAAAGCATGCTCTCTGGCTCTGCCGGCCTGATCCAAGCTCATTAAAATTCCAGATGTCAGAAAGAGGCTGTGATCCATCCCATGATTTAAGCGCCCCTTGGTTAGTTCAAAGCAACCTCTGCCAGCCTCATGCAAAGTGCCAGGTTCATGCCCTTAGCTGCACTTGATGGAGAAGGGTGCCAGGTGGGTCTAACTCCAGGGCATGGTGAGTTTTCTTAAAGCAAAGGGCACTTGCGCCCCCAGCGTGTGTGTGAATCCTCAGAAAATGTGCTTTTTTAATATAGTGCTTGTAGCTTGTACCAGATTTAATATAAAAAAGAAAAGAAGGAAGAAAAAAGAAAGAGAAAGGAAGGAAGGAAGGAGGGAAGGGGAAAGGAAGGAAGGAGAAAGAAAGAAAAGGGCGAGAGGGAGGAAAGGAGGGAAGAAGGAAGGAAGGAAGAAAAAAAAGAAAAGGGAGAATGGTGAGGGAGGGAGGGAGGGAGAGAGGAAGGAAGGAAGGAAAAGGGATAGGGAGGGAGGGAGAGAAAGAAAAAGAATGAGAAAAGAAGGAAGGAAGGAAAGAAGGAAAGAAAGAAAAGGAAGCAAGGAAGGGGAAGGGAGAAGAAGGGAAGAAGAAAGAAAAAGAGAGGGGAGGGAAGGGAGGGAGGGGAGCTCAAACCCCTTTTCCAGGTCCACCAGCTGCTTCATAGCTCAGGGACAGGGTGAGGCCATTCCTTGTTCAGTCTCTGCTGTTCTTATCCCACCCACTTTTCCAAAAGCAGGGAACTGTACAATCTCTTCCTGCTGTCTTAGCCACTTGAAGGCCCTTTCTCAGCTGCATATCCATTCATTGCCAGGAAGGGGAAATGCCAGAATTAAAAATCAGCAGGTCAACCCTTGCTCCCTGACTTCAAAGGAGACGTTCCCCCAAGGCCAGGGGGCTCCTGGCCTTGGCCAGCCATTGTGCAAGCAAAGAAATAACTCCTTAGCTCAGCTCCCTGAAAGCAAGGAACAGAGGGAAACCATGGCAGTGTCTGGAAAGAGGGCGAGGTCCCCTCTTTTCTGAGTAAGGAAGTGGGAGTCGGGGTGTGAAGCTGGCTGAGACCATAATCTCTATGGAAGAAACATCAAGTTCTCTAAGGGGGGCATCACTTTTCTGCTGTTAGTTCTAGCCTTTTTCCTGTTTTTGCAAAACTCTAAAATCCATTGATTTTCTTTTACCACTGATGGATGTGTTTGCTAATTTGCTAATAATATTGCTTCTACTGACAGGAAGGAACTTGTATTTGGTTACTTGATTTTGTTTCAGATGCCAGCCCTGTAGGAGGGGGATGGGGTGTCTGGACATTGATGGATGGGATGTTTTCTTGCTAAAGAGGGGGGCTACTTCTCATTTATCTGAGTTTTTTCTTTTGTTTACTCATTGCCCACCTCCTGAGGGTTTCTCTGGAGACTAGCGCCCTGGGTGTTTAGGGATCATTTCCTCACTTGCTGTGCTGTCCTGAGCCCCCATTCTCCTCCTAACTGGAAAGGTCTATGCTATTCCCATAGCACTTTGTGTTATGACCTTTTGGAGAAAAAGCAGTGAGTAGAAACAGAAAGTTCTCTTTAGAGATGTGCTGACATTGTCAGAGGTGTTCCAACTAGAGCAAACCCATCTTGAATAGGGACTGGGTAAAATAAGGCTAAGCCCTGCTAGGTCGCATTCTCAGGAATTCTTATTCTTAGTCATAGGATGAGATAGGAGGTCATCACAAGATACAGGTCATAAATGCCCTGCTGATAAAATGAGATGAGGTAAAGAAAAGACCCTGCTGATAAAACAGGATGAGGTAAAGAACCCAGCCAAAACCTACCAAAACCAAGATAGAAATGAAAGTGAACTCTAGTCATCCTCACTGTTCATTATACACTAATTATAATGCACTAGCATGCTACAAGACACTTTCACCAGTGCCATGACAGTTTACAAATGCCATGGAAACATCCGGAAATTACCCTATATAGTCTAAAAAGGGAGGAACCCTCAGTTCCAGGAATTGCCTGCCCCTTTCCCAGAAAACCCATAAACAATCCACCCCTTGTTTTATGTGTGATCATGAAATACCCATAAAAACAGCCAGTTAGCAGCCCTTGGGCTGCCTGCCTGTGGAGTAGCCATTCTTTACTCCTTTAGTTTCCTAATAAACTTGCTTACACTCGATGGACTAGCCTCGAATTCTTTCTTGTGCAAGATCTAAGAAACCTCTCTTGGGATCTGGATCAGGGTCCCTTTCTGGTAACATCATTGGATTTAAATTGTGGTTGGGAAAATAGCATGGTGCCAGAAGTTGAGATGTAAAAACATGTAGATTGCAAAGCCAGTGGTCCCTTTCTAGCAGTGACTAGAAGCGGGGATCCCTAAGGCTTCAGTGATTTTTTTTTTTCCCCTGTGGAGCAAAGCATATCTACCAGTAGGATGAGACAAACGTAAATTTGGTGCAGCAACTTGTGTAATAGAACAAGCAATAAACTTGTAGCTAAAGGATTAGATTTTAAATTCCAACTCTACTAGCTTTGTAGCTGCTAGCAAACAATCCCTATGTTTCAGTTTTTCATGTCTAATAAAAATAATAATGTATCAATAGGATGGCTTTATTTGCAAATAACTGAAAACCCATTTCAAAATAGTTTAGATACTGAAGGGAATGATTAACTCATGGCTACTAAAAAGTTCATACATGGTACAAGCTTCAGGCATGGTTTGATCAGGGTTCCAGATCTCTGAGTCTCTAAGTCTCTGGTTTCTGCCTTCTTCATTGGCTTTTTTTCCTGGGAGAAAGATGGTGGCAGTTGTTGCAGGCCTCCAAGAGGCGTATCACACAGAGAACTTATCTTCTCCAATCACTGGCCAAAATTACTGGTAGAGTAATGGGAAGGTTAACATTTCTTCATCCTGACTGGACTGACTTACATCGTGTGTTCACGCCTAAACCAATTTTTTAACTTGGCAGATACCACACACTGTTTGTCTTAGGCCTCAGTTATAGATTCTCTATATAAGGCGTCCCCAAACTATGGCCCACGGGCCGCATGCGGCCCCCTGAGGCCATTTATTCAGCCCCTTCAGGAAGGGGCACCTCTTTCATTGGTGGTCAGTGAGAGGAGCACAGTATGTGGCGGCCCTCCAACGGTCTGAGGGTCAGTGAACTGGCCCCCTGTGTAAAAAGTTTGGGGACGCCTGCTCTATATCAACTACCATAGCAGGCGGGATGGAACTGCTGATGGGTTTCAGCTGGAGATTTTGAGAATACCATTCAATTAGCACAACTGTTTCAATGTGGAGAAGGGGTATGCTGGTGATGTCAATTAGGAGTAGCATCATCCATGAAGGATTAAAGGGAAATTTAAAAATTTGGCATATGAACATCCCTAACCTATAAGGACATGCCCAAATACTGGTCAAATCTGAATTTGTGGTGAAATGTCATATATAGGCTTTTGGTTGCTGTATAACAATTTATCACAAATCTAGCAGCTTCCCACAATACCATTTATTAGCTCATAGTTCTATGGTTGAGAAATATGGACATGGTGTGCCTGGATTCTCTGCTTAGGATATCACAAGACCATCAACCTGTAGCCCAGACTGTGTTCTCATCTGAAGCTTGGAGTTCTATTCCAAGCTTAAGGAAATCGTTGACAGAGTTGAATTCCTTGTGGGTATAGGACGGAGGTCCTGTTTCCTTGTTGGCTGCCATTGGGGGACCATTCTCAACTCCTACTTGCTGTTTCCAGGTCACTCATCGTCAAGGCCAGCCATATAGACTCTCCCTTGCATCAAATCCCTTTCATGGGTAACTTCTGTCTCTGGCTTCTCTACCCAGAATTAAAGGGCTCATGTGATTAAGTCAGGCCCCACTCAAAGGCCCCTGCACCTAGCCTATATTATATTTCAATCACAGTGCATTATGTGAGGACAATAAATATTTGTTGAATGAATAAACTAACATGGTTCCCAAGGCCCTTTATGGTCAGGCCCATTCTTATCTCCTGCCAACACACACACACACGCACGCACACACACATCTGTCCACACTCCTAGGCCAACCCTTCTAGGCCTTCAGATCTCAATTGCCATAGTCTCTTTGATCCCTCAAGTCTGGGTCAGGCTCCCATAAGCACTCCTCTCATTGCATTTATTACAAGATGATATGTTAGCTTCCTACAAGAACTTCAGATCAAGGAATGCAGGAACTCATCTATGCAGATTGCCTTGGGATGCAATGGGCCATGAATCTGACACATGTTTTGACAAAGATCAGATGTTCTGACATCACTTATACTCTTCAGCCAAGAATTCCTTAACACTATGACAGTGACTTGACTTTAGACCCCTCTTGGCTTCAGATTTCTGCTTTCATTTGCTTTCTCATCTATTGAGAAGAGCTTGGGTTAAACCTCACAGTAAACTGCAAAATGCCATATGGCTAACAAATGCAAGAATGCTATATAGGGTTTGATATGAAGGAATAGCTTGGGCAAGGGCTTCTTGCGTTTCAAGCAGGTGTTAAATGCACTAAAGAAATGTTCACCTTCCCATTACCCTACTACTTGGCAACTTTCTCTGCAGCATGGGTAGCTGGTGGGTGGTCCTGAAGAAAGTGTTCATCTTATGAATCTTTCCTTCTGTTTAAAAGTCCATTTTCCTGCTGGGCATGGTGACATGCCTGTAATCTCAGCACTTTGGGAGGCCATGGAGGGCAGATCACAAGGTCAGGAGATTGAGACCATCCTGGCTAACACGGTAAAATCCCATTTCTACTAAAACTATAAAAAATTAGCCAGGCATGGTGGTGGACACCTGTAATCCCAGCTACTAGGGAGGATAAGGTAGAAGAATCACTTGAGGCCAGTGCAGGGGGTGGGGTGGAGGTTGCAGTGACCCAAGATTGCACCACTGCACTCTAGCCTGGGTGACAGAGTGAGATGCTGCCTCAAAAAAATAAAATAAATTTCCATTTTGTAGAAAAATATACTATCAGGGAGCAAGATGCCATGAGAGTATTAACAGTCAAAAGTGATGGGTGAGGTGAGCATCGCTAAGAAAGCAGGGAGTCCCAAACAGGATGCTCTGTTTTAGTGGTTTTTTTGTGAACTTGAATCAGCTCTTCAGCCTTAGATGTTCTGCTAAGCTCTGGGGTTAAAACATAATGACAAAATAGTTTTTGCTTTTGTGGAGCTTCCAGTCTGGTGGTATAGACAGAAATGGATGCAGAAAATAACATCTAGCTTGATACTTCCTAAAAAAAAAAAAAAAAAAAAAAAATGGAGATATAGTGCAGAGAAAGGGACCAGCGATGACATATGAATTTCATCTTAAGTCTTAGTGGGAGTTTGCCAAGAGAAGTAGGAAAAAGGGATTCCACTTTTTAACACCAGGGAACAGTTTCATGGAAGGCAATTTTTCCAGGGAATGGGGCATGGAGAGAGGATGGTTTTGGAGCAATTCAAATGCATTGCATTTATCATACACTTTATTTCTATTATTATTACATTGTAATATATCATGACATAATGATAAAACTCACCATAGTGTAGAATCACTGGGAACCCTGAGTTTGTTTTCCTGCAACCAGATGGTACTAGGGGTGATGGGTGACAGGGACAGATCATCAGGCATTAGATTTTCATTAGGAGCATGCAACCTAGATCCCTCGAATGTGCAGCTCACAATAGGGATCATGCTCCTAGGAGAATCTATTAATAACACCTCTGCTGATCTGACAGGAAGTAGAGCTTAGGTGGTAATGTGAGCAATGGGGAACTGCTGTAAATACAGATGAAGCTTCACACACTAGCCCACCATTCACCTCCTGCTGTTCAGCTTGGTTCCTAACAAACCATGGACTGCCACTGGTCTGTGGCCTGAGGCTTGGAGACTCCCGTGTGTGTGTGTGTGTGTGTGTGTGTGTGTGTGTGTGTGAATACGTATATAAAAGATCTATCTACCTATTATCTATCTATTTATCTATCAAGTATCTTTTCCATATGATAAAGGATTTGAAGCAGTTTATAAAACACAGATACACTACAAAAGAATACAATTCATTGAAGAAATTTGTTTGAAGAAAAAATTAGGAAAATGAAACAATAAATTCCAGGGGTGAGATTAGCATCTGTCAATGTGTCCTCTGCAGCTGTTAAAGGTAGGCCATTAATTTGGCCCAAAGCCTCCTGCAGGCCAAAGATGAGGTGGAAACACACCAGAGTACCAGAGTGACTGTGCAAACAATCACCCGTCTTGGTCTCACCGGACAAATCAGCTGCCATTAGCATTAGCGTCTTCATTCTGTCACTTCTTGCCCCTTAATGGCACTCATACTCCTTTTTGCCCTGTACCAGGAAGTATATTTGGGCATCCCCAAGGAGTGTCACATGAACCTATGAATAAAGCCAGGCCCCATGGATGCTGCCACTCTCTAGTCCAGACAATCCTGCCTGGCCACTGACTTGCCAGTGGGTAGATACCACTCCCAAGGATGGCTCAGGGGCATCTCTTCTGATGGAGTGGACTTTGGGGATACCAGGCCTTCCTGGCTTTCCTGCCAATTCTTTGGCTATGCCTCATCAGTGCCCATGGGGGCTCCTTCTCCTCTTCCTCCCTTCTGTATGAGAGTGCTCTGGGGCTCATTCTTTGGCTCTCTTGTCTTCCCTCTCTACTTTTCCATCAGTCAGAGGCTGGCATACTTCTTAATAGGCCACAGTGTTCAAACAGAAATGAGTCCTCGTACCTTGTCTGTAGGGCTGGGAGGACCAGGGACCACACATCCCCTTTATTCCTCTTTCTGGGTCCCCGACATTTATATAAGACACCCTTTCCTGAAAGTTTCATCTCTCCCCATGAAAATCATCCATGAAAATTGGGGCTTGAGGACCCTTCCCACGTGACTTCAGCCCAGGATCCATGGAAACCACAGGCCTCATGGCATTTCATAGGAAGGTTCTGGTCTAGGGTGTTTGGGGTCAGAAGATTGGATTGTTTAAGCAACAAGGAGCTTCCCAGGTCAAACCTAAATGGGTATCATGGGGGAGCCTCCACCCTTGGAAGAGAGAAAGGCAGCAAATGTCAAGATGGTAGGCTGGATGCCTAACCATGGCAGTGGAAGTATCTCATCTCCAAGGCGGTGGCCATCCTCTGTACTGCACACTTGAGGGCAAGGCACTTAGCTAATTCGCTAATTCATCTCGGCTAGACCACACTTCTCCTTAAAAAGAGCATTCACAGGACAATCAAAGTTAGTGACAACTGAGGAACAAAGAACAAGTAGACAGCTCTTTTTTTTTTTAGAGACAGGATCTTGCTCTGTTGCCCAGGCTAGAGTGCAGTGGTGCAATCATAGCTCACTACCACCTCAAACTCCTAGGCTCAAGAGATCTTCCTGCCTCAACTTCCTGAGTAGCTGGGGACTACAGACGTGTACCACCATGTCCAACTATTAAAAAAAAAATTAGAGACAGGGTCTTTCTCTGTTGCCCAGGCTGAGAGACACAGTCCTTAGTGTGCCCCTCTACTTACAAGAAACTTTGCCAGTATTATTTAATTTTCAGAATGATTATGGGCTTAGAATTATCCCCCATATTCCTGGAAAAGAAGAAACTAACATTTAGAGAGATTACACACTTGCCTAAGGCCATGAAATTAGTAATTGATAGAACCAGGAGTGGTCCAAGTGGTTTGTCTCTAAGGGCCCTTGAGCTTGAAACAGGAATTCCTGGGCTTGCAACAGGAATTCTGCCATTTCTGTCATGTTATACTGAACAGGACAAGCCACAAGCTGAGCTGTTCAGAGTGGGTAGAACTATAAAGTTACAAGGCAAGGGCACAGATACAGGGTGCTATTAATTGGATCATCAATGCAGTCACTCAAACTCAGAAAGAGAATGTACTTTACCATTGTGCTTTGTTACAGGGGCATAGTTTGTAATTTATTTTTTTTGAGACGGAGTCTTGCTTTGTCACCCAGACTGGAATGCAGCAGCACGATCTAGACTCACTGCAACCTCCACCTCCTGGGTCAAGCAATTCTCCTGCCTCAGCCTCCTGAGTAGCTGGGATTACAGGCATGCACCACCACACCTGGTTATTTTTTTGTTTTGTTTTGTATTTTTAATAGAGACAGGGTTTCACTATGTTGACCAGAATGGCCTTGAACTCCAGACCTCAAGCGATCCACCTGTCTTTGTCTCCCAAAGTACTGAGATTACAGGCATAACCACTGCACCCAGCCCTGGCATAGTTTTAATTTAGTGCACCTCCTATGTGTCTATCAGTATACCTGTAACCTTGCTCTTATTTCCAAAATTAAAAAGCAGAAGTATCCCCAGGCAAAAATATACCCACTTCCATTGAGCCCCTCTCTGTTGCTTATACTTTTCTCCATTCTAGTCCTAGCCTTTGGCAAAGAAGGATCGTGGCTGAGATGCTTTTCAGTCATGATGTTCATAAAGTGAATAGCCTGCAGCTCTAGGGAAGTATGAACTTCAGAGATTCAAAATAAAAATAAGCATACCAAAGCCACCATAGTTCCTATTAACTAATGTCATTTTAAAATAAGCAATCACTTGAATAGTTTGTCTTCTGAAGGCTCTAAAATGGGCTTTCCTCTCAAAGCCAAGTGAGGATGTTCTAACATGCCTTCAATCAAAAAAAATTAAAACACTAAAATATTTCTAGAAAAGTTTGAGATACTCGATGAGTTGCATACCCCCAAAATTCATGTGTTGAAGCCTAACCTCTAGTACCTTAAAATGTGATGGTATTTTGAGACAGGGTCTTTTAAGAGGCAATCAAGTTAAATGAGGTTACTAGGGTGGATTGCAGTCCAATACGTGCGATGTTTTTATAAGAAGAAATTTGAACACAGTCATAGCACAAAGGGAAGGCCACGTGAAGGCACAAGGAGAAGGTGGCCATCTACAAGCCAAGGAGAGAGGCCTCAGAAGAAACCAGCCCTGCTGACACCTTGATCTTGGACTTTCAGCCTCCAGAATTGTGAGAAAATAAGTGTCTTTTGTTTAAGCCACTGAGCCTGTGGTATTTTGTTATGACAGCCCTAGCAAACTAATATACCCTCTAAGATGTTGGTGCATTTGGATCCATTTTTGGCTAAAATGGCTCACTTTGAATGCATACAAATTTCCTTTTTGAAATAGCAGAGCTTCCTAATATCAATAACACAATTTCATTGTGTACATACCTTTTGCCTTGTATTGTACTAAATGCTTTATGTGTATTTCCTCATTTTGCCTTAAAAAGAATCCTTTAAATACTATTTTTTGCCTCTCTTTTTGGATGCTGAAATGGAGGCTTATGTGACTAAGGAGTTAAGTGACATATCTTAAGTCTCCCAACTGGGCTTTGAAGTCAAATGCATTTGAGGTCAAATTCTTGTTCTGCAAACTACTAACAGTGATACCTCTAGTATTTTACTAACTACTTAATGCCCTGTATCTATAAACTCTCATAATAATGCATAAGCTATTGTCATGGTTGAATGATATAATTTATGACTACTAAAATGTTTTAAGAAGCCTAGCACAGTTCCTATGACTTATCAAGGGTCCAAAGAATACTAGCCTTTGTATTTTATGACAACATCAGGCCCAGTTGCCTATAAGGATCTCTAACCCGCTCAGTCTGGGTGTCAGGGTCAGAGATCAAGGCTGTTTCCTGCATTACCTTTTGTTTCCAGTTCCTCATCTGCTCTTACATTTCCTCAAAGGATATGACCCTTACCCATGACCTCCCATTGTAGACGGGTAGGTCACAAAAGGTCTCACGCAGACTAAGGAAGCTCAACATGCCAGACAAACCATTGCACACAAAAAATCACAGACCACTGAGTGCATCTTCTGAATGAATGAATGCATGCATCCACATGCTTGCTAAAAGGGTAGTGATTAACTGGGTGCAGTGGCTCATGCCTGTCATCCCAGCACTTTGGGAGGCTGAGGCAGGAGGATTGCTTGAGCCCAGGAATTTGAGGTTGCAGTAGCTGTGATTGCACCCTGAACTCCAGCCTGGATGACAGTGAGACTCTGTCCAAGAAGAAAAAAAAAAGGTAGTGATTTGAAGAATGAGTTTTCAGTGTCAGTATTTGGAGGGTGTTGCTTTCATTGGATCAGGTTTTATTGAGTTTGGTTATGAAGATGGCATTGTGATGGGCACGTTAGGGGAGGTAAGGTCTGCAGATGCATGGCACCAAACTGAATGTGCTACATGCATTTAAAAGGGTCACACATGCTGGAAATTGAAGCATGAAGTAATTCTGGTTTTAGAAAACTACAAAGCTTCTGTAGAGAGGATGGCATTGGGGTAGATCTTGAAGAAAGAGAGGAAAGATAAGAGGTAGAAGATGCTTTTTCACTGAAGCATAGTCTACCTTCAGCTTGATAGTATGTTAAGGTCTACAGTGAACTGGCAGCATAAAAGAGCTGAATTCCAAGTATTTGTAAGGTAATGCAGTTTGTAACTTACTTCTAACTAATATGCTCTAAACTTGGCAGCAAGAGGCTATCCTAGGGACACTTATTTGAAAGATAAATTATTCTTCTGTTCTTTTGCTGTTTAAAGGTCTTTCCTGGGATTGACTCTTGTGGCTCCAGAGTGGGACCCCTGTAATGCTGCATGGCCTTTGGTTCAACTGTTGTTATGAAAGTTGCTTTGGGGTGATGCCCAGGACATCCCATTGTGTGGACGTTGTCAGGATGTTTTTCCAGTGGAGAGTATCCCTGACTGCTTAGTAAGGTCCTGTAGGCCTCACTGGACCAATGGTTGCCATTTTCCTAAGAAAGTCACATCTGGAGAAACTACCTTTTCCTTCCAGGAGTGATTTCTAGAAAGCTCAGAGTCAAATTGGTGGCTCTCTGCTAACAAGCATACATACCATGATGGTATGCAGTTTTGAAGTCTCATTCCTGGCTCCATTTGAAACCTCCATCCCTGTTTTTATTTTTTCTTAAGTTCCTCTCTTTGATTTGTGCCTTCTTGTCCCAGCTTTTGTATCCTTGTGAGCTAATTTTGGACTTTCCTGGAAGCAGGTGTAGCTAAGCCACATTGTCCTTTCATTGCCTTCAAGCCTGCAGATCTTTGCGCATGAAGCTTCTTTTGCCTGGAAAGTTCTTTCTTTTCTTTCCGCTTTCCTCTTTTGACTTTTGAACTCTTTCTCCTTGGTGTCCCTGGAACTTCTGCCCTCTTTCTCAGTTTCGGGATCCCTTTCTCTAATGAATTAGAGGCTCCTTCATGTGTCCCTTTACCATAGATCTCTCTGCTGACCACACTCTTATTTCCTGTAGAATGGACTATTTTGTTTACTTGTCTGTATCCCTGATAGTCCCTACACTTTGGAGGATTGTGTCTATATTCATCTTCTTCAGGGAGTTTGCCTGCCACATATAAGACATGCAACAAACTTTTGTTGTCTGTTCCATATGAGAGAAGTTACTTTTAGGACCCTCAGTTTTCTGATATGTATAAAAGACACTAGCTATTATGCAGAATTGTTGGAAGGCTCAAAGGGAATGATTTGTATAAAGTTCCTAGTATAGAGCCTGCCGTATATTAAGGCATCCTTTCAACCCCACTCTTTGCAAGTGATTAATTTCTTAGCACATAATTCACTCTCAACAAAATTCTGCTTGGAATCACTGCACAGTTTGTCTCTAGGAAGAAAAGATATAAATATAGGGAAGGCCAGAGGCATAGCAAGTACAGTAATTAAAGAGGGCTTCTTACAGAGGTGGAGTACAGTGGAAACATTTAAAGGAATTAAGTGTTTGGAAAATAGCCTTGGAGAGGGATGATGGAAGGTGAGCTGGTGGGAGGAGACCAATCCTGGGACCAGCAAGTAGCCCTCAACTCCATCTTTCCAGGCCACTGCTCTGATTTCCATGAGGCAGTCATTAGAGAACTTCTCAGCCTCCTGGAGGTTGGGCTAAACATGTGCAATATTCAGCAATACCCAGTTATTTGACAAACACATTGGACTTGGGATTCAGCACTGAAGAAATTTCTGATGGGCATTTGCTGGAGGCCATGAGTTCCTCTGTGCATCTTTTTCATCTTTTGGTTGCAGAATCTAAGATATTTCTCTGCTCCAGTGTCTGTTGAAATCAGTTCTCTAAACCACGTCTCTCCTGGCCTTTCATTTGGCCAATAACACGGTATATTGTATCTAAAATCACCTTTTCTCCCTGATGGCTCTCAAAGCAACAGAGTTTTGGGAAGCTCAGAGGTCGTGTGCACTCACATTCTGAAACTGCTGCATGGTGGACAGGAGAAATGGGACCTCTTTACTCACAGAAGCTGCCATTCCTTCCCCAAATGCAGACTGATCCCCACTGAGTGCAACACTGAAAATAGAGGTCCCTGAGGATGGGTTACTTGACCCATTAGCCCTCAGCCAGCAGGATATCTGACGTAGCTGTTCTAAGAGGTAGTCTTAGCCCCTTTAATTCCTTCATATTCTCTTTTGCTTCTCTGCCCCACTTTACCCCAAACAAATGACTCAAGTACACCCCATGTGCTAGCTGTGCAACAGTAGCTTCTAAGCACTCCAGCCTTCTGATAGCCACTGTGAAGTCCTTTCTACAGACATGCTGGAGCCTGCTGCTTTAGCATCTGGGAAGAGAAAGCAAATAAAGCCAGTTTCAGAAGAGAATGGGGGAGGGGTCTCTACTCCTTTCTGGGACTCACTCTTTTACACACCAACAGAGGCCAGGATAAGGCATGAAGGGATTAAACACCCCAATTCTACCCTCATCTTTGCTTTTCTGTCTCATTTGAGTAAGATGGAGATCTAAACATTTAAATAAGCTTGTATATAATGCTAGTTCAATTCAGAAACATGCTATTTCAATATCACCTTAGCTCAGGGCAGTGGAAAGCAAGGCCATAATAAATGCATGTTGTTGGCTTGATTATAAGTTCTTGCTTCCCTGGAACCAAGTGTGAAGAAAACTGGAATCTGGGGGTTTTTCTTATTTTGCATGGAGTAGAGACCGTCCAAGCAGCAAATCTTAAAAGAAGGAAAAATATCTTCTGTGGCCAATGTGAACCAGAAAAGAGTGCCAAGAGGCTGTTCTTCCAGTCCCAAGAGTCTCTAAGATTTGAGTTTTTCCCTAATGAAAATGGAGGATATGCAGACACCAAAAAAAATTACAGCACGGAATCACTGCCCCAGATCAGCGGAGAAAGCAGACATAATACAGGCTGGAAAACTCCTACTCCATTTGTTAAAACAACAGTTCCTTAGGACACTATAGAATTTCACTAATAACTAGCTGAATGTATGTTTAAGCCCAGTAATAAAGGCTAGCAAACGCAGGGGTACTTAGACATAATTACACCTCCAGCATGTAGGTTGTCACAGAGGGAGGCCTTAATTATCAATGTGCTATGCCCCTGCTTTACATATAACAAATGGCCTTAATGTTGCTATTCATGTTATAGTTTAAACCTCCTGGCAATTAGGAGTGGGAAATGGGTAGAGTAGAGGGAGTTGTCAGTTTCCTGCACTCTGGGTGTGACCGTGCACTCTGTACCTCCTTGAGCTGAGAGGCCGAGGGAAGCAGGACCAGCCTTGGGCCAGAAGACAGCATGGCATGGACAGTGTGGATTTCCCAGGTAGATGATGAGGGCTCCAGAATATGTGGGTGAGGACAGAGCCACTCACAGAATTACACCCATTTATTTAACAAATCTTTATGGAGTACCTACTAGGTGCCAAGCACTCTTCTGAGTATGTGGGATATCAGTAAACAAAACAGACTAACATCGCTGCTTCTGTGTAGCTTATATTTGAAGTGGTTCAGTTATTGAATTCCATGCTCATGAGTGCTCACCAGTAGTGGGCCTGTCCTGTGCCCTGACCCATCCAGTGCTTCTTTCAACAACTCGGAAGAAGACTGAATGTTGGTTGGGATTTTGTTGATCAAACTTGCAGAGAGCAGCACTGAGCACCTGGTGCAGTTTCCTTACTTGATTTCTCATCTTCACCACACTCTTGCAAGGCAGATAATATCATCACTTGTGTTTGAGAGCACAGAAGACTAAAGGATGTGCCCAGGTTTTGCACCTAAGTTGGTTTCTCTCTGTCTGAAGATGCAAGGCTAAAGATGCTGTAATTAGCTCTTTCTCTAAGCTGCCTGTGGTCATCTGTGAAAATGGTTTGCTATTCACTTGAACCTGAGAACTCCACAAAATTATGCCAACCAAGAGGTTAAAATCTGTGTATTCACTTTAAGGACGCTTGTGAAACTGCCCAGGCCATCAAGGGTATGCATATATGAAAAGCCACTAAGTATCTGAAAGATGTCACTTTACAGAAACAGTGTGCACCATTCCGACGTTACAGTGGTGGTTTTGGCAGGTGTGCCCAGGCCAGGCAGTGAGGCTGGACACAAGGTCAGTGGCCCAAAAAGAGTGCTGAAATTTTGCTGCACATGCTTAAAAATCAGAGAGTAATCCTAAACTTAAGGGTTTAGATGTAGATTCTCTGGTCATTGAGCATATCCAAGTGAACAAAGCACCTAAGATGTGCTGCCAGATCTACAGAGCTCATAGTCCGATTAACCTATAAGTCAGCTCTCCTTGCAACACTGAAATGATCCTTAATGAAAAGGAACAGATTGTTCCTAAACCAGAAGAGGTTGCCCAGAAGAAAAAGATATCCCAGCAGAAACTGAAGAATCAAAAACTTATGGCATGGGAGTAAATTCAGCATTAAAATAAATGCAATTAAAAGTTTTTTTAAAAGGCTGGGTATGGTGGCTCACGCCTGAAATCCCAGCACTTTGGGAGGCTGAGGCGGGCAAATCACGAGATCAGAAGTTTGAGACCAGTCTGACCAACACGGGAAACGCTGTTTCTACTAAAAATACAAAAATTAGCTGGGCATGGTGGCACGTGCCTGTAATCCCAGCTACTCAGGAGGCCGGGGGAGGAAAATCACTTGAACCTGGGAGGCAGAGGTTGCAGTGAGCAGAGATTGTGCCACTGCACTCCAGCCTGGGCAACAGAGCAAGACTCTGTCTCAAAAAAAAAAAAAGGTGGCATAATTAATACTGGATGATGTATTAAGGATTCGGAAGTCTTTATTATCTGAATAAATGAGCTCAAATGAAGACTTTCATTGGGAGTGTAACATAAAGCAGAAAGGTGTAAGACACAACATTTAGAGACTTAAATTCTCTTGGCACTTTTTTTTTCTTTTATTGCATTTTAGGTTTGGGGGTACATTTGAAGAACATGCAAGATAGTTGCATAGGTACACACATGGCAGTGTGATTTGCTGCCTTCCTCCCCATCACCTATATCTGGCATTTCTCCCCATGCTGTCTCTCCCCACCTCCCCACCCCCACTGTCACTCCCCTATTTCCCCCCAACAGACCCTGGTGTGTAGTGCTCCCCTCCCTGTGTCCATGTGTTCTCATTGTTCAACACTCACCTATTAGTGAGAACACGTGGTGTTTGATTTTCTGCTTGTGTCAGTTTGCTGAGAATGATGGTTTCCAGGTTCATCCATGTCCCTACAAAGGACATGAACTCATCGTTTTTGATGGCTGCATAATATTCCATGGTGTATATGTGCCACATTTTCCCTGTCCAGTCTATCATCGATGGGCATTTGGGTTGGTTCCAGCTCTTTGCTATTGTAAACAGTGCTGCAATGAACATTTGTGTGCATGTGTCCTTATAGTAGAATGATTTATAATCCTTTGGGTATATACCGAGTAATGGGATTGCTGGGTCAAATGAATTTCTATTTCTAGGTCCTTAAGGAATCACCACATTGTCTTCCACAATGGTTGAACTAATTTACACTCTCACTAACAATGTAAAAGTGTTCCTATTTCTCCACATCCTTTCCAGCATCTGTTGTCTCTAGATTTTTTAATGATCGCCATTTGAACTGGCATGAGATGGTATCTCAATGTAGTTTTGATTTGCATTTCTCTGATGACCAGTGATGATGAGCATTTTTTCATATGTTTGTTGGCCTCATGTACGTCTTCTTTTGTAAAGTGTCTATTCATATCCTTTGCCCACTTTTGAATGGGCTTGTTTGTTTTTGTCTTGTAAATCTGTTTTAGGTATTTATAAATTCTGGATATCAGCCCTTTGTCAGATGGGTAGACTGCAAAAATTTTTTCCCATTCTGTTGGTTGCCAATTCACTCTAATGACTGTTTCTTTTGCTGTGCAGAAACTGTGGAGTTTGATTAGGTCCCATTTATCTATTTTGGCTTTTGTTGCCAATGCTTTTGGTGTTTTGGTCATGAAGTCCTTGCCTACGCCTACGTCCTGAATGGTTTTGCCTAGATTTTCTTCTAGGGTTTTTATGGTGTTAGGTCTTTTTTTTTAATTGCATTTTAGGTTTGGGGGTACATGTGAAGAACATGAAAGATTGTTGCATAGGTACACACATGGTAGTGTGGTTTGCTGCCTTCCTTCCCCTCACCTGTATCTGTCATTTCTCCCCATGCTATCTCTTCCCACCTCCCTACCTCCCCATCCCTCCCCCGTTTCCCCCCAACGGACCTCAGCGTGTAGTGCTCCCCTCCCTGTGTCCACGTGTTCTCATTGTTCAACACCCGCCTATGAGTGGGAACATGCAGTGTTTGATTTTCTGCTCTTGTGTCAGTTTGCTGAGAATGATGGTTTCCAGGTTCATCCATGTCCCTACAAAGGACGCAAACTCATCGTTTTTGATGGCTGTGTAATATTCCATGGTGTATATGTACCACATTTTCCCTATGCAGTCTATCATCGATGGGCATTTGGGTTGGTTCCAGGTCTTTGCTATTGTAAACAGTGCTGCAATGAGCATTCGTGTGCACGTGTCCTTATAGTAGAATGATTTATAATCCTCTGGATATGTACCCAGTAATGGGATTGCTGGGTCAAATGGGATTTCTATTTTTAGGTCATTGAGGAATTGCCACACTGTCTTCCACAATGGTTGAATTAATTTACATTCCCACCAACAGTGTAAAAGTGTTCCTATTTCTCCACATCCTCTCCAGCATCTGTTGTTTCCAGATTTTTTAATGATCGCCATTCTAACTGGTGTGAGTTGGTATCTCAATGTGGTTTTGATTTGCATTTCTCTAATGACCAATGATGATGAGCATTTTTTCATATGTTTGTTGGCCTCCTGTATATCTTCTTTTGTAAAGTGTATGTTCATATCCTTCACCCATTTTTGAATGGGCTTGTTTGTTTCTTGTAGATCTGTTTTAGTTCTTTGTAAATTCTGGATATCAGCCCCTTGTCAGATGGGTAGACTGCAAAAATTTTTTCCCATTCTGTTGGTTGCCGATTCACTCTACTGACTGTTTCTTTTGCCGTGCAGAAGCTGTGGAGTTTGATTAGGTCCCATTTGTTTATTTTGGCTTTTGTTGCCATTGCTTTTGGCGTTTTGGTCATGAAGTCCTTGCCTACGCCTATGTCCTGAATGGCTTTGCCTAGATTTTCTTCTAGGGTTTTTATGGTGTTAGGTCTGATGTTTAAGTCTTTAATCCATCTGGAGTTAATTTTGGTGTAAGGTGTCAGGAAGGGGTCCTGTTTCTGCTTTCTGCTCATGGCTAGCCAGTTTTCCCAACACCATTTATTAAACAGGGAATCCTTTCCCCATTGCTTGTTTTTGTGAGGTTTGTCGAAGATCAGATGGTTGTGGGTATGTTGTATTTCCTCTGAGGCCTCTGTTCTGTTCCATTGGTCTATATCTCTGTTTTGGTACCAGTACCATGCTGTTTTGATTACTGTAGCCTTGCAGTATAGTTTGAAGTCTAGTAGTGTGATGCCTCCTGCTTTGTTCTTTCTGCTTGGAATTGACTTGGCTATGCGGGCTCTCTTTTGGTTCCATATGAAATTTAAGGTGTTTTTTTCCAGTTCTGTGAAGAAGGTCATTGGTAGCTTGATGGGGATAGCATTGAATCTGTAAATTACTTTGGGCAGTATGGCCATTTTCATGATATTGATTCTTCCTAACCATGAACATGCAATGTTTCTCCATCTGTTTGTCTCCTCTCTTATTTTGTTGAGCAGTGGCTTATAGTTCTCCTTGAAGAGGTCCTTTATGTTCCTTGTTAGTTGTATTCCTAGGTATTTTATTCTCTTTGTAGCAATTGTGAATGGCAGTTCATTCTTGATTTAGCTCTCTTTAAGTCTGTTATTGGTGTATAGGAATGCTTATGATTTTTGCACATTGATTTTGTATCTTGACACTTTGCTGAAGTTGCTTATCAGTTTCAGGAGATTTTGGGCTGAGACAATGGGGTCTTCTAGATATACAATCATGTCATCTGCACATAGAGACAATTTGACTTCCTCCTTTCCTATTTGAATACCCTTTATTTCTTTTCCTTGCCTGATTGCTCTGGCTAGAACTTTCAGTACTATATTGAATAAGAGTGGTGAGAGAGGGCATCCTTGTCAAGTGCCAGATTTCAAAGGGAATGCTTCCAGTTTTTGCCCATTGAGTATGATACTGGCTGTTGGTTTGTTGTAAACAGCTTTTATTATTTTGAGATAAGTTCCATTAATACCTAGTTTATTGGGGGGTTTTAGCATAAAGTGCTGTTGAATTTTGTCAAAGGCCTTCTCTGCATCAATTGAAATAATCATGTGGTTTTTGTCTTTGGTTCTGTTTATGTGGTGAATTAGGTTTATAGACTTGCATATGTTGAACCAGCCTTGCATCCCTGGGATGAATCCTACTTGATCATGGTGGATAAGCTTTTTGATGTGCTGTTGCAGTCGGCTTGCCAGTATTTTATTGAAGATTTTTGTATCTATGTTCATGATGGATATTGGACTGAAGTTTTCTTTTCTTGTTGAGTCTCTGCCGGGTTTTGGTATCAGGATGATGTTCATCTCATAAAATGATTTGGGAAGGATTCTCTCTTTTTGGATTATTTGGAATAGTTTCAGAAGGAATGGTGCCAGCTCCTCTTTGTATGTCTGGTAGAATTAGGCTGTGAACCCATCTGGACCTGGGTTTTTTGGGGTGGTAGGCTCTTAATTGCTGCCTCAACTTCAGACCTTGTTATTGGTCTATTAAGGGTTTTGACTTCTTCCTGGTTTATGCTTGGGAGGAGGCAAGTGTCCAGGAATTTATCCATTTCTTCCAGGTTTACTAGTTTATGTGCATAGAGTTGTTTGTAATAATCTCTGATGATGATTTGAATTTCTGTGGAATCTGTGGTGATATCCCCTTTATCGTTTTTATTGCATCAATTTGGTTATTCTCTGTTTTCTTTTTTATTAATCTGGCTAGTGGTCTATTTTGTTGATCTTTTTGAAAAACGAGCTCCTGGATTTATTGATTTTTTGAAGGTTTTTTTTTTCTTTGTCTCTGTCTCCTTCAGTTCTGCTTTGATCTTAGTTATTTCTTGACTTCTGCTAGGTTTTGAGTTTTTTTGATCTTGCTCCTCTAGCTCTTTCAAAGATCTCTCCTTGCTTCTCATGTGGGCACTTATTGCTATATATTTTCCTCTAGAGACTGCTTTCAATGTGTCCCAGAGATTCTGGTATGTTATGTCTTCATTCTCTCTGGTTTCAAAGAACATCTTTGTTTCTGCACTCATTTCATTGTTTATCCAGTCAACATTCAAGAGCAAGTTGTTCAGTTTCCATGAAGCTGGGAGGTTCTGAGTTAGTTTCTGCATTCTGAGTTCTAACTCAATAGCACTGTGGTCTGAGAGACAGTTTGTTATGATTTCCATTCTTTTGCATTTGCTGAGGAGTGATTTGCTTCCAATTACGTGGAAAATTTTAGAGTATGTGTGATGTGGTACTGAGAAGAATGTATAGTCTGTGGATTTGGGGTGGAGAGTTCTGTAAATGTCTATTAGGTTTACTTGTTCCAGGTCATAGTTCAAGTCCTGGATATCCTTGTTAATTTTCTGTCTGGTTGATCTGTCTAATATTGACAATGGGGTGTTAGACTCTCACACAATAATAGTGGGAGACTTTAAGTCTCTTTGTAAGTCATTAAGAACTGGCCATATGTATCTGGGTGCTCCTGTATTGGGTGCATATATATTTAGGATTGTTAGCTCTTCTTGTTGCGTTGATCCTTTTACCATTATGTAGTGTCCTTCATTGTCTCTTTTGATCTTTGTTGCTTTAAAGTCTATTTTATCAGAGATGAGAATTGCAACTCCTGCTTTTTTGTGCTCTCCATTTGCTTGGTAAATCTTCCTCCATCCCTTTATTTTGAGCCTTTGTGTATCCTTGCATGTGAGATGGGTTTCCTGGATACAGCACACTGATGGGTTTTGGCTTTTTATCCAATTTGCCAGTCTGTGTCTTTTGATTGGGGCATTTAGTCCATTGACATTTAGGGTTAATATTGTTATGTGTGAATTTGATACTGCCATTTTGATGCTTGCTGGCTGTTTTGCCCATTAGTTGATGCAGATTCTTGATTGTGTTGATGCTGTTTACCATTTGGTGTGTTTTTGGAGTGGCTGGTACTGGTTGTTCCTTTATATGTGTAAAGCCTCTTTCAGGAGCTCTTGTAAAGCAGGCCTGGTGGTGATGAAATCTCTGAGTACTTGCTTGTTTGCAAAGGATTTTATTTTTCCTTCACTTATGAAGCTTAGTTTGGCTGGATTTGAAATTCTGGGTTGAAAGTTACTTTCTTTAAGGATTGTGAATATTGGCCCCCACTCTGTTCTGGCTTGTAGGGTTTCTGCTGAGAGATCTGCTATGAGTCTGATGGGCTTTCCTTTGTGGGTAACCCGACCTTTCTCTCTGGCTGCCCTTAGCATTTTCTCCTTCATTTCAACCCTGGTGAATCTGACGATTATGTGCCTTGGGGTTGGTCTTCTTTAGGAATATTTTCGTGGTGTTCTCTGTATTTCCTGGACTTGAATATTGGCCTGCCTTGCTAGGTTGGGAAAGTTTTCCTGGATAATATCCTGAAGAGTATTTTCCAGCTTGGATTCATTCTCTTCATCACATTCAGGTTCAGCTATCAAAGGTACATTAGGTCTTTTCACATAGTCCCACATTTCTTGGAGACTTTGCTCATTCCTTTTTAACCTTTTTTCTCTATTCTTGCCTTCTCATTTTATTTCATTGAGTTGATCTTTGACCTCTGATATCCTTTCTTCTGCTTGGTCAATTTGGCTGTTGAAACTTGTGCATGCTTTGCAAAGTTCTCGTGTTGTGTATTTCAGCTCCATCAATTCACTTATATTCCTCTCTATGTTGTCCATTCTCGTTAGCATTTAGTCAAATCTTTTTTCAAGGTTCATAGTTTCTTTGCATTGGGTTAGAACATGTTCTTTTAGCTACAGAAGTTTCTTATTACCCATCTTCTGAAGCCTGATTCTGTCATTTCGTCATACTCATTCTCCATCCAGCCTTGTTCCCTGCTGGTGAGGAGTTGTGATCCCTTGTAGGAGGAGAGGTGTTCTGGTTTTGGGTGTTTTCATTCTTTTTGCGCTGGTTTCTTCCCATCTTTGTGGATTTATCCACCTGTTGTCTTTGTAGTTGCTGACTTTCAGATTGATTCTCTGGGTGAACTTCCAGTTTGTGGATGATGAAGTTATTTCTGTTTCTTAGTTTTCCGTCTAACAGAAACAGATAATGCATAAAAAACAGTGCTGTGGGGAGGACCGGCATTTGTTTTTTATGCATTATCTGTTTCCTAGTTTTCCTTCTGGCCCCTCTGCTGTAGGACTGCTGAGGTCCACTCCAGGCCCTGCTTGCCTGGGGATCAGCTGCAGCAGCTGCAGAACAGTAAGGGTTTCTACCAGTTTCTTCTTCTGGTATCTTTTTCCCAGAAGGATATCTGCCAAATGTCAGTCTGTTCTCTCCTTTATGAGGTGATTCTTTGGACATACAGGGGTCAGGGAACTGTTTGAGGGGACAGTCTTTCCTTTATTGGAGCTCAAGTGCTGAGCTGTCAGCTCCATTGTTCATTCAGAGTTGCTGGGCAGGTACATTTAGGTCTGCTGCAGCAGAACTCCTAAACTCCTTCCCCCACCCTCCCCCAGGTGCTCTGTCCTAGGGAGTTAGGGCTTTATTTATGAGTTTCCGTTGTGCTGCTGCCTTTTTTGTTTTTTTTTCAGGGCTTCCCTGCCCAGCAAGGAGGCAGCCTAGTCACTGTCTGCCTGCAGAGGCTTTGCTGAGCTGCTGTGGGCTCTGCTCAGCTGCTGTGTGATCTTCCCTGCAGTGCTGTTTATATGGGTGTAGTTGGAACTGCCTAAGCAATGGTGGCCCACCTCTGTAATGGCAGACTCTCTCTGTAATGACAGGTTGCCTTGGCACTGGCAGGGTGCCTTGGCAGCGGCAGCCTGCCTCAGCAATGGTGGACTACCTTCATAGTGGTGGAGTGTCTCAGTAATGGCAGATGCCCCTCTCCCACAGAGCTGGACTGTCCCAGGTTCAGCTGTGCTTGCTGTGAAACCCTCAGCCCAGAGCATTTTCAATTGCTGTTTTTTTTTAGGGGGGTGGGTGGGTCCAGCTGAGCCTGATCACCTGACTCCCTGACTCAGAGTCTTTTATTTTTTATTTATTTTTTATTTTTAGTTGAATGGTCGACTCTTTCCCAGGTGTTCCAGTCACCTGATGAAAAAGCACCAGGATCTGTGTGATTTCCCATGTGGCAACTCACTGTGCCAGCTGAAACAGTGGCGCTGAGATTCGTGGTTTTTTTGCCCAGGAATCTCCTGGCCTGGCTCCCTTTAACAGTTCCTTTTTAAAGCAGATGAATGGGTGATCTGCCTTCCCAGGTCTCCAATCGCCAGCTAAAAGGGCACCCAGACCAGTATATTTTGTGTGGAGAACTGCCACACCAGGGCACCAGCAAAGCAGCCACACTGGCCAAAACAGCCGCACTGGTGACCCGTGGGGCTCCTCTGCCTGGGACTCTCCTTATCTGTGGGCAATAAAAATCTGTCTGGAAATGCGGCGTCCACTCACCCTCTGTGCTTTCACTGGGAGCTGCAATCCTGAGCTGTTCCTAGTTGGCCATCTTGGGTCCTCCCCCCAGCACTGTTTTTTATGTATTATCTGTTTCTGTGATTACTTCTTGCAGTTTATGACATCTCTGCCTTTCCTTGGTACTCTGGAGGAAGTTGTCATTTAAATGAAAGATTAATAAATTTAATAACCAAGTTTAAGGCATAAGAGAATTCAGTATAAATGTTACTGTAAGGCTGGCTGCCTCGCAAAGGGTTAAACAGACACATCCATCTCTCTCTGCGCCTGATAACTATGTCATCACCCAAACTCATTATCTGGCCTCACCACATGGCTGCCCGACACCCGCCTCCGCATACCATACCCAAGCCTACACTCAGCACTAAACTATGCATCCAACCCCCAGCCCACTGTTGAAAAACGCTGCAGAAATTTTTTTTTTTTTGAGATGGAGTTTTGCTCTTGTTACCCAGGCTGGAGTGCAATGGCGCGATCTCGGCTCACTGCAACCTCCGCCTCCTGGGCTCAGGCAATTCTCCTGCCTCAGCCTCCTGAGTAGCTGGGATTACAGGTACACGCCGCCATGCCCAGCTAATTTTTTTGTATTTTTAGTAGAGACGGGGTTTCACCATGTTGACTAGGATGGTCTCGATCTCTTGACCTCGTGATCCACCCGCCTCGGCCTCCCAAAGTGCTGGGATTACAGGCTTGAGCCACCACGCCCGGCCCAGAAAAAATTTTTAAAGAGGCCCCACCAAACCCTGCCCGATAGTGGTCTGCCCCATACGCCACTGGTGGGCCCACTTACCCAAGGTCCCGCCCACCTACCAATGGCAGCTAGCTCCGTGCATTTCCTTTATCTCAACAGCCAATGAAATTGCCTTAGCTTTGTTTCCACAATAGCCAATCAATTGCCTTCCCTCCCCATAAAACCCCACGCCCTGAATAGCCGGGTGCGACTTCTTTGGCCCCTTCTTGGACCACAGAACCTCGCCTAGGAGCTGAATAAATTAGCTTCTCATTTTCTTATACTTGCCTCAGTTTCCTCATTTTACCTTGGCAATAAACCTTACACTTAGTGCCGAAACCCAGGAGGAGTTGTGAGACCCCCTCCTGGGGGGAAACTGACTCCTCCACCTGAGGCCAGACCAGGAGCCACTCCGCCACGAGATAAGACTTCTGTTGCCCATAGCTTTTCCTGCTGCCTTCTCTGTGGACTCCTTGCTCGTAATCACGGCCATGTCGGGGACTCCTCATCTCTCGCCGTGGGCCCAGGGCCCCGGCCTCGTTCTGAGGACCTGAGCATAGCAGAGATGTTCCTACACTCTTGTCTTCTCCCCAAAAGGGGTCTCTCAGGGCCAGGAATCTGAGGGAGACGTCCCCATCTTCCTGAACCCTCTCATAGTCTGATGTTCGGGGGGATGGCCCAGGATGCTGAGTCGCCCTTCCGATCATCTCCGCAGCAGCGGCTAAGGTTTGGGTGATCAGAAGCCCTGTTCACAAGCCAGGACTCTGCCCAGGACTGAAACCAGACCTTTGGCTCTCAATCTTAAACTCGCCCTTTGGTAGGCCAGCTCCCGCCCAGGTGCTTTTGATCTCTCTCTCTCTCTCTCTATTCCCAAGCAAGTGTGTGAGTGAGTGAGTTTATGTGTAGTCCCATGGCTTAACGGCTACGGGGCTTGTGTGGGCCTCCGCCCGCGGTTCCATGGGGACGTCATAAGGCATAACGGTGATTCACCTCAAGACCAACAGTTCTGAGGTGACCAGGCCCGTGGGTTATATGGGTATACCTTAGCCAAGACGCCCGTGAAACATCCCTTCACGTGGCCAGGAAGGCATCAGACTAGTCTCCCATCTGGGGGGCACCCACCCTTTGTCTGTCAATCCTATATGTGGTCCTGTCTCTACTGTAGATTTGCCAGCTTTGTTAGGCTCTTACTAGCTGATATACAGTGGTTCCGGACTGCTTCCCTTGAGGTTACAGGTATTCTACAGTGGGTAACAGACCACTGGCTTCAGGGGACCTTCATTGATTTCCTGCCTCTAGAAATAACTCTGTTCTCCTTTTCCCTTCTACTCTTCTTCTACCACTGAAACCCCACTTCCTGGTTCCGTTCCTTTCACTTTCTCTAATTCTTCCATGTGGCAAATAGCTCTCGCCCTGTCCCTTTTTATTTTCTTTTTCATTGTTGTCATTGCAGCCTGTAGGTTCTCTCAGCCACCTCCTCTGGGAAAAGAGCTTTTCTGCCTGTCTTGGGTATAATTTCTTCCTATGTCCACTTCTCACCCTTTGCCCATATCTTATCTTTTTTAAGTGGCCTATCAGGAATCATGCCCAGACCCCCAGTCACCACTAGGATGCCTGGTCCAAAATCTACCCAAACTGGGTCTTTGTGTAAAAAAAGAAAAGGTTACTCTTCCTCTCCTCTGTAGCCTGGCCACAGTATCCTATAGACAACCAGTCCAAGTGGCCTCCTGAAGGCACCCTTGACTTTAACATCTTAACAGATTTAGACAACTTTTGCCAAAGGAACGGCAGGTGGGCGGAGGGTCCCTGTATTCAAGCTTTCTGGCATCTCCACTCCCACCCCAGCCTCTACTCATCCTGCATTACTGCCCAAGTACTCCTGGCCAAAAACGTCCCCACACTGCCCTCGGCCCCTTCGCTGACCTCCTCCTCTTCTTTTTCTGACCCCAATTTGGCCAAGGAACTCTCCCTACCCCCAACTTGACCCACTAATCCCCTGCCATACACGGACCCTCAACCCCCTCCTGCTCCTCCTCTTCCAAGTTCTGACATGGCCTTTCCTGTTAGTGCTCACACTCACTCATGCAGCGCTCTCAGTGACAAAAACTCCCTCTTTTGTCTTCTCCACGAGGTGGCCAGAGCAGAGGGTGCTGTCCAAGTGCATGTTCCCTTCTCCTTACTGATCTGTACACCATTGAGAAACACTTAGGGTCATTCTCCGCCAATCCTGCTGCTTACATCAAGGAATTTCGTTATCTCACTTAGACATATGACCTAACCTGGCATGACATTTATGTAATCCTATCCTCTACCCTTACTCCTGATGAGCGTAACCGCATCCTCATGGCAGCCAGGGCACATGCTGATCAGGTACATGTCACTGATCCTCAGATGCCCGTGGGCGCAGTGGCAGTCCCTGAGGCCGACCCTAACTAGGACTATCAAACTGGCCAAAATGGCCTCCACCGCCAAAACCAGATGCTGCAATGCCTCCTAGCGGGCATGCAAAATGCAGCCCAGAAGGCAGTTAATTATGATCAACTGCAGGAAATAACTCGGGGTCCTACTGAAAATCCAGCTGCCTTCCAGACTAACGCTATGGTCCTTCATACCCAAGTAGATCCAGACTCTTTAGCTGGGGCTACCCTCCTAGTGGCCCATTTTATCTCCCAGTCAGCACCAGGCATTAGAGAAAAACTAAAGAAGGCAGAGGAGGGCCCCCAAACTCCCATATGAGACCTGGTAAACCTGGCATTTAAAGTTTTTAATGGCCGAGAGGAAAAGGCTGAGGCCATCCACCAGGCCCATTTACAGCAACAGGTAAGCCTCCAAACCCAAGCTCTTGTGGTGGTTCTGAGGCTGGCAACTCACCAAGCATCTGGTGCAAGGGGCCTATCAAAGCCCCTCCAAAAGGGTCCCTCAGGACCCTCTGGACCCACCCAGACTGCTTCAAAGGTCCCGCCCAGGCCCTGTTTCAAATGCGGCCAGGAGGGACACTGGGCCTGACAGTGCCCCTGTCCACGTCCGGCCCCTGGACCCTGTCCTACCTGCAAACGGACCAGACACTGGAAGGTAGACTGCCCGTCCTGGACTACAGGCTCACCCTTGACACCTCCATGTGAGGGGCAGGTGGGTCTGAAGGATGCAGTCCCTTCGTTTGAACTCCTCGGCCTCCTGGACGATTGACACGGCCCGTTCTCGAAGACCCCTATCACCCTTGCCAAGCCCAGGGTAACGCTACAGGTAGCGGGTAAGTCCATTTCCTTTTAGGTGCATATGGGGGCTACCTATTCCGTATTGCTTTCCTACTCAGGACCTAACATACCTTCCCAGGTGTTGGTTATGGGAATTGATGGAAAGCCCTCCTGTCCCAACCAGACTCCTCCTTTAGCCTGTAACCTCGAGGAGCACCCATTCTCTCACTCATTCTTGATCATGCCCTCATGCCCAGTTCCCCTACTAGGACAGGACATCCTCCAAACTCTAGGGGCCACCCTCCAACTCACTGGCCCCTCACACCCAACCCCAGCCCCCACCCATCTTCTAGTACTAACCCTAACTGGTAATGCACCTGGTCATAACACCTCACCTCAACCCCCTATCCCTCCTGAGATAGTTAGCCCCTCGGTATGGGATACCTCTAAGCCTGTGGTGGCCACACATCACATGCCAGTTAAAATATTTCTCAAAGACCCTACCCGTTTTCCCTCCTGTCCTCAGTTTCCCATCTCAAAAAATCACCGTCAAGGCCTAAAACCTATCATCACTCAACTTTTGATAAACTGGGGGACCCCTTATCCCCTCCTTATCCCCACCAGGTCTCCTTGTAAGACTCCTATCTTACCGGTCCAAAAGCCATCCAGTGACTACTGCCTAGTCCAAGATCTACGCCTTATCAATGAGGTGGTAGTACCCCTCCACCCAATGGTCCCCAACCCCTATACCCTATTATCCAGCATTCCCTCCGCCACCACTCATTTTACAGTCCTGGACCTCAAGGACACCTTTTTTACCATCCCCCTTCACCCAGAGTCTTACTTCCTCTTTGCCTTTACCTGGACTGATCCAGACACTAACCTGTCACAACAGTTAACCTGGACAGTCCTGCCCCAGGGCTTTAGGGACAGCCCCCACATTTTCAGGCAAGCATTAGCGACTGACCACAGCTCTTGCCCCCTTCAACCCAGTCTCCTTCTCCGGTACATGGATGACCTGTTACTTTGTAGCCCCTCCCTCTCCATGTTGCAGCAACATACCGCTATCCTCCTTAATTTTCTTGGGTCTTGGGGGTACCGGGTATCCCTCTCTAAAGCACAGCTGTCAGTCACCTTGGTAATCTATTTGGGCATTCACCTCACCCCCAAGACTAAGAGCTTAACAACAGACCACCAGCAGGTACTTCTTGCACTACAGCCCCCACAGACAGCTGACAAAATCCTCTCCTTTCTAGAATTTGTGGGATTCTTCCATCACTGGATACCTAACTTTGCCACTCTGGCTAAGCCCCCGTATGCGGTGGCTAAAGACACACCTACAGGACCCCTCTCCCATCTGGGTGTTGTAAAACAGGCCTTTAAAACCCTACAGACGGACTTGTCCATGGCACCCCCACTTCAACTGCCAGATCTCCATCGCCCCTTCCATCTGTTCACTGATGAAAAACAGGGGATAGCAGTTGGGGTCTTAACTCAACCCCTGGACCCCACGTATCGTCCTGTAGCCTACTTGTCAAAGCAGCTTGATCCCATGGTCAGAGGATGGTAACCTTGCCTTTGAGCCCTGGGAGCGGCAACAGAACTAACCAAGGGATCCCTAAAACTTACCTTAGGCCGGCCCATCTTGGTATTCTCTCCTCATCGGCTAACTGACCTTCTCTCTCACAAATCACTCGCACATCTAGGACCCTCTCGCTTACAGGAGTTTCATTTGCTCTTCATTGAAAATCCTTCAGTCAGTTTCCGTTTTACTTCTCCACTCAACCTGGCTACTGTACTTCCTCTTCCATCTCACTCTCCCTCCCCCACCCACTCCTGTCCTGAACTCATAAATACATTTACTAAACCTCGAGAGGGCCTGACCAATCTACCCCCACCTGACCCAGACCTCACCTTGTATGTAGTTGGGAGTTCCATAATAACAGCTGAGGGGCAGCGAAAAGCAGCCTATGCAATAGTCACAGATTCAGCCACCCTCAAGGCACATTGCTTCCCTGCACAGGGAAAGTGAGTAAATATCTATACTGACTCAAAGTATGCCTTTCTTATTACCCACTGCCACTCAGCCCTCTGGAAGAAAAAGGGATTCCTTACTACAAAAGGGTCCCCCATAATCAATGCTACCCAAATCTCTAACCTCCTGCAAGCTCTGTCGCTGCCCAAAGAGGTTGCTGTCATCCACTGCCAAGGACACCACTGCCCAGCAGGATGCCGTTTCCCAGGGCAATGCAAGGGTGGATGCCACTACAAAATCCTTAACCAGCAACAAACTAGCCCCAACTCCGATTCTATTCCTCACCACAGCCACACCACCAGACTATTCACCTTCAGAAAAGCAGGCCCTCATATTAAGAGGAGGAACTGAGTCTGATCAGGGCTGGATCTTCTTAGAAAACAAGATCGCCCTTCCTTGGGAACAGGCCTCGAAAATTATTGCTGAAATCCACCAATCCCTACATATAGGGCCCAAGGCATTACACCACTTTGTGCAGGCTCTTTTTTTCTCACCTGGTCTGCAACAGACCATTGAGCAGGTACACAAGGCATGTGTAACCTGCTCTAAGGTCTCATCTCAAGGAAGCCTAAGGCCACAGTTTCCTACTCATCAAATGTGTGGCAACCTACTAGCCCAAGACTGACAAATTAATTTTACTCATATGCCCACTCACAAAAAACTTCGCTACCTCCTAACCTTTGTAGATAACTTTTCTGGATGGATTGAAGCCTTCCCTACCTCCAAGGAGACCGCGGATATGGTGGCCTCCCTCTTGATTCAGGAAATCAGCCCTCGCTTCAGCCTACCCGTAACCATCCAGTAGAACAACGATGCAGCATTCACCGCTCAGGTGGTCCAGTTGGTTGCCAAGTCTCTCAACATCTCTTGGAAACTACACATCCCTTACCACCTTCAGTCATCGGGTAAGGTTGAACGGGCTCACAGCGTCCTCAAGGACCATTTGGCCAAACTTACCATCGAGGTAAAGCTCTCTTGACCCACATTCCTACCTCTTGCTCTAGCCCAGGTCCGAGCCACCCCATGGGAGCCAAAGGGTCTCAGCCCCTTTGAGTTGTTGTACGGCCAGCCCTTTCTGGTCTCTCACAATCTCCTGGTACAACCACCTCCTCTGGCTTCCTACCTCCCCTACCTCTCTCTCCTCCGCCACTTACTTAGGGAACACGCGGACCGTACTCTCCCCGTGGTTTCAGGACCATAGAATTCCCACCCGCAACACCTCTCCAGCCAGGTGACAGTGTTCTCCTCCGGGAACTTAAGCCAGGATCTCTACAGCCTAGGTGGTCGGGACCCCACATCATTATCCTAACCACCCCAACTGCCACTAAACTCTTAGATCATGCCCCATGGTACCATGTGTACCTCCTCAAACTGGCCCCCCAAAACGCCCAGTGGATGTCCAAACCCTTGGGCCCCACTCGCCTCTGCCTCATGCATTGTCCCTGGCAGTTGCCCCCTAGCCCTTCAAATTCTTCTCCTAACAACCCTTCTAATATCTCCTCTTAAAGCCAACTCATATGTCTGGTGCTTTTATCTTCAGGAATCCTGGACAGAAGATAAAACCACCAAAACCCAATACCTTGCCCAAGCGGACTGTCTGCCTGCAGGCTGTCAGTTGACCATAGTACTTGAATTTAAAGCATCAAAGGCTAAAACCCTCCCAGGCACTCTCCTCACAGGCAGCTGGCACAACATGGCTTTATGCTTTTTGTATGACCAAACCAAAGATTACTGTCATCAGTGGAATGCCACCTATGATGGATGCCCATATAGGTCCTGTGTAATGCACAGAATCACAGGAAAAATACTCAGCACTGACGGCAAAGGCAAAGTGCAACTTGCCATCCATGACCCCTGGAACAGTCACTGGGAAAAGGGAACCACAGGTAAAATATACAATTCACACACAGATAGATACCCTAGTGGCACATGGCTATTTCAGACCTACACCCGCATTGTGCCAGTGGAGACAGTCTGACTTAACTCATTAGGCAATACGATCTTACCCATTTCAAACCCTTAAAGAACACCTCCCAACCTTTCTCCTGGCTAACTCTAGTTCAACAAGGTATCAACATGTTAAATTTAGCCAAATCCACAAATTTTACCAACTGCTTTTTATGTGCCTCCCTCAACAACCCCCCCTTGCCACAGTTCCCCTCCAGACTGGGTTCAACCTGTCACAGTCGCCTACAGGGCAGCCTAATTCCTCCTTAAGAGACATCCCCCTGTTTAAGGTACACTCTCAAAGTCTCTCTCTCTCTCTCTCTGCTACGGGACCATCAATGACTCCAACTGCAATATTACTGTAAAGGTAGCCTCCACCCTCTATGCACCTCCAGGGGGGTACTTTTGGTGCAATGGAACTCTAACTAAAGTTCTGGATACCTCCCTTCCCTTCCCTTGCGTGCCAGCCACCTTGGTCCCACAGTTAGAAGTATATGGACAAGCTGAGTTATTGTCCCTTGTCACTCCATCCCCAAACCACTGGAGAGACCGAGCAGTCTTCCTCCCAATAGTGGTTGGCCTCTCCTTAGCATCTTCTCTAGCAGCAGCTGGAATAGGGAGCGGTACCCTGGGCTACAGTGTCACCTCAGCCGCTCAACTAGAAGACAAACTCCGGGTGGCCATTGAGGCATCAGCGCCTCTCTGGCATCCCTCCAGCGACAAATCACGTCACTGGCTCAGATAACTCTCCAAAATCAGCAGGCCCTAGACCTGTTAACAGCAGAAAAAGGAGGTACCCGCTTGTTTCTCCAGGAACAATGTTGTTATTACATTAATGAAACTGGTCTAGTGGAAGAAAATGTCAACACTCTCTATCATCTTCAAGAAGACCTCCAAAGAAAACAAAGCGTACCAGCCTCTTCTCTTAACTGGTGGCAGTCCCCCATACTTACCTGGCTAACACCTATCATCACTCCCATTATCGTAATTTGTCTTTTGCTAATACTAGCCCCTTTCTTTCTCAGGTTTTTACAAGGTCGCATGAGGAAAATTTCCAGGGTAGCTGTAAATCATATGCTGCTTCACCCCGACGTCTGACTCACAACCGAGGCACCAGCCAACTGACCCCCACCCCCAAACTCCAGCCCTGTTCAGCAGGAAGTAGCCAGAAAGAAGCGGCATCCTATATCATAAAAAAAAGTTGGAATGTAAGGCCAGCTACTTTGCAGAAGGTTAAACGGACACATCCATCTCTCTCTGCACCTGATAACTACACGTCATCACCCAAACTCGTTATCTGGCCTCGCCACATGGCTTCCCCACACCCACCTCCGCATACCATACCCAAGCCTACACTCAGCACTAAACTATGCATCCAACCCCCAGCCCACTGTTGAAAAACCCTGCAGAAAAAATTTTTAAAGAGGCCCCACCAACCCTGCCCTGTACGCCCCCAGCAGGCTCACTTACCCAAGGTCCCGCCCACCTACCAATGGCAGCTAGTTCCATGCATTTCCTTTATCTCAACAGCCAATGAAATTGCCTTAGCTTTGTTTCCACAATAGCCAATCAATGCTCACTTACCCAAGGTCCCGCCCGCCTACCAATGGCAGCTAACTCCATGCATTTCCTGTTTCTCAACAGCCAATGAAATTGCCTTCACTTAGTTTCCACAATAGCCAATCAATTGCCTTCCCTCCCCATAAAACCCCATGACCTGAACAGCTGGGCATGACTTCTTTGGCCCCTTCCTGGACCACAGAACCTCGCTTGGGAGCTGAATAAATTAGCTTCTCATTTTCTTATACTTGCCTCAGTTTCCTCATTTTACCTCGGCAATAAATCTTACAGTTACTCTTAGGTGGAAGTGGTCATGGCCAAAGTGATTTAGTGGTTGATCTCTGTTCCAGTTATCTCTTGCTGTATAATAAATCAACCTCAAACTTAATGGTACATAATGACAATCATTTTGTTACATTCATGGATTCTGTGACTCAGGAATTTGGCCAAGGCACAGCAGGGATGATCTGTCTTTATAATATCTGGAGTTTCATTTGATAGAACTGTTATGGTTAGAGGTGACTCAGATATCTGACAGCTGGAATAATCTGGGGATTTCTTTACTCACATGTCTAGTGCCTTGGCTGAGATGATCTGAAGACTGGGATCAGCTGGTACTGCTTACTGGAGCCTCTTCCTGTGCTTGGCCTTCCTCATAGCATGGCAGCTCAGAATAGCTGAATTTCTCTGTCAGCTTGCAGTTCCAAGAGCAAGTGTTCTAGCAAACAAGGTGACAGGTACATGGCTTCACTTCACCATATTCTGTTGGCCAAAGCAGTAACAAGCCATTCAGATTCAAAGGGGGAAAACAATAGACTCTATTAGCCATTCTCACAATGCTATAAAGAACTACCCAAGACCAGGTAATTTATGGAGAAAAGAGATTTAATTAATTCATTGTTCTGCAGGCTCTACAGGAAGCATGTCTGGGAGGCCTCAGGAAACTTACAATCATGGCAGAAGGTAAAGGGGAAGCGAGCACTTCTTATTATGGGAAAGCAGGAGAGAGACCGAGAGAGAAGGGGGAAGTACTACACCCTTTAAACAATTGGATCTGATGAGAGCTCACTCACTATCAGGAGAACAGCAAGGGAGAAATCTGCCGCCATGATCCATTCACCTCCCACCAGGCCCCTCCTCCAACAATGAAGATGATAATTCAGCATGAGATTTGTACACAGAGAAAAACCGTATCACTATCTCAGGATAACAATATATCTAATTTATGGCCACATTTTAAAGCCATCACCACAGGGGTATATCCCCACTGTGGATTTTTTTCTCAATAACTCCCAATTTGTAGAAGAATAAAACAGGCATTGATGATGTGACTGTTGTCTTCAGCTCTTTGCAAGACTATCATACACAAGAGAAAGTAGATCTACCCACAAGGCTTTAAGAATGAGTTAAAGACCAGTGAGCAAATGGAACAAGAAATTTACTGCCGGGCGTGGTGGCTCAAGCCTGTAATCCCAGCACTTTGGGAGGCCGAGGCAGGTGGATCACGAGGTCAAGAGTTCGAGACCATCCTGGTCGACATGGTGAAACCCTGTCTCTACTAAAAATACAAAAAATCAGCTGGGCATGGTGGCGTGTGCCTGTAATCCCAGCTACTCAGGAGGCTGAGGCAGGAGAATTGCCTGAACCCAGGAGGCGGAGGTTGTGATGAGCCGAGATCGCGCCATTGCACTCCAGCCTGGGTAACAAGAGCGAAACTCCGTCTCAAAAAAAAAAAAAAAATTTACTAATATTTGGGAATATCTGTCAATGAGTTGGCTTGCCCAGGAAGATAGTGAATTATCTGATTTTTGATCTATTGATTGAACACAAATCAAGAATGTTTTAGTAGGGCCTCAGACGGTATCTTAGAGATTGGATTAGATGAATTCTTTAGAAGAGTGAGGGATACAAGTGGTTCTATGTTAGAAACATCACAGCAGAGACAGGGCATAATGAAGAACCACCCAAAACTTCAGTTCTCCCTTTTCAAGTCACCTTCTAAGTGTATTATTTCAAGGATATTGGGAAGCCTGCTGGTACCTCTCCTTTAATATTCTCCTATATTGCTGTGTTAGATCCCCCAATGAGAAATTAATTCTTTTACTTTAAGCCTTTGATCCTTGTTAAAGTGTAATACCCTGGGAGAGGGGAAAGCCAAAGCTCTTTCCAGTGATTTATAATTTACAAAGAGTGTGTTTAAGGTCATATTCTGTGAGTATGATTTGACAAGGGAAGGTAGGGCAATGTGTATGTGAAAAGAAAGAGGAAGAAATGCTCCAGAAGGAGAGAAAATGGCACAAAGTGGAAGAAAACACATGAAGAACTGGGGAACTGATGCTTCCAGTGCCAGCCCTGGCAGAGGCTGATTTCTTCAGCTTTATGCAGATAGGAAACCACCATTCTCAGAAAAAAAACTGGCAGAAAGGTGGTGTCCGCTTCACTGACCTTTCCTGCACTTGAGAAGTGCAACCACAGGCTCAGCTTAGAGAAGACCACAGAGCCCTCTTCCCTGCTTGGGACAGCAGGTGGGGAAGTCACACTCCCTCATTTATTCCCATCCATACACTGTTAGAACAGGAATGGCAGGGGCCTAACTCACTTCTGAGAAGTGGTGGCATCCTCTGTATAAACAAAGTAAAAATTTCTATCATAAATCCCCCCAAACAAGTGATATCCCAGAGGAAGAAAGAAAATAGTGAGGGAGGAAGATGCTATCCAAGGGGAAAACAGGTCAGGTTGTACACATTAGATCTGGTTGTTCACAAGTGACCTCTCTGAGAAGGCAAAGGACAGCAAGATTGAAAAGGAGGCTATAAAATTTAGAGCCTAAGCAGAGCACTTGACAGAGGGAAGAACATGCAACCAGTGAACTCCTTGTTCTCCCAGCACTGCTCTCACAGCCCAAAGAATTTCTGAACAATGAGAGCAGGATTAAATGTTGAAAACCTCTGTTTAAGACCTCCGCTTCAATTCTGTGTTTTCCTTCCCTCGCACAGCCCAGAGTGTGACCCAGCAAAACCGGCTGTCAGGAGAGCATTTGATGTCAGTCATTTGCATCTTAATGTGATGGAAAGATTAGGAGCTGCCTCTACCAGCATATTTCAATTTTATGACTGATTTCTTAGACTGAGTGAAGACTCCTTCAAGATAATTCAAGCTTGGGAAGCATGATTGGGCAGATTTTGGGTAGGGAGGTGAGCAGGTAGTCACCACTTCCAGTTTCATACAAAGGTATGTGTGATGCTTGGAGTCAAGTACTGGGTTCCATCACGGGAAGGCAGAGGGTCTGGTCTTCCGTCTGGGTGTCACACTCCTGGTGAGTACAAGCAAGTGGGAGCTCAGGAGCCTGAGTGGAAGCACCGCTCCCTTTATTTTAAACCTTTTTCTTCTGGTCCGTGGGGAAGCCAGCTCTCTGGGGCGTCCCATTACATCAGCAGCTGGCCACAAGGAGCTCCGTGTGCAGCCTTCTTCCCAGCTGCAGGCATTTTAATTGTGTTGTAAATAGGCAACCATGAGATCAAACGGAGACTTTGTATATAGTCTTAGTATTCCAGATCCTTGGAGATCTGAGGATAAAAAGTCCCAAGTGACAGCATATGCTATTTGTTTTCACCAACATATAAAATGGAGCCCTGACTCTGTTATGCATTGCCCACAAGCAGCTTTATAGGATCACAGATACATCAGCAGTCCCTATGGCCCTATAAGGCTATTTTCCCAGCATTATATATTCTCCAAGTCGTAGATGTCAAAGTGCCGTTCTAGTGGAGATTGAATATCATTCCATTGTTGAAGATGGAAAGTAAATTCAACATATGAGATCAAATGGAAACTTTTTAATTTTCTCTTATTCTTTTTTTTTTTTTTTTTTTTTGCAGTTAGTGAACCAGCAGATCTTGTTATGAGATGCATTTAAACTTTCACAAGCTCAGTTACAATATGATGCTCAACAAACTTATTTTAAAGGGACCACTTGATAGAATTAGGGAAAACAACCATTGACTCTATAGATTGATTTAGTATAGATCTTGTCCAAACAAAGGAAAAGTCTTAGAGTTCAATATGAATAAGATTTAAATTCGACTCAGAAGAAAGAGTATTTTTATGTATGGATTTGAGCTATGTGAAACCAGCAGCAATAAATGGGACTTACAATATTATTGGCGGCCAATAAACAAGAATGAAAGTCTGGGCTGGGCGTGGTGCTCACACCTGTAATCCCAGCACTTTGGGAAGCTAAGGTAGCCAGATCATTTGAAATCAGGAGTTTGAGACCAGGCTGGCCAATATGGTGAAACCCAGTCTCTACTGAAAATACAAAAATTAACCAGCTATGGTGGCACACACCTGTAGTCCCAGCTACTCAGGAGTCTGAGGTAGGAGAATTCACTTGAACCAGGGGGGCGGAGGTTGCAGTAAGCTGATATCATGCCATTGCACTCCAGCCTGGGTGACAGAGGGAGAGTTCATCTCAAAAAATAAATAAATAAAAATGTAAAAAACAATGAAAGTCTGAAACAACCTCACACATGAGGAACCGACTCAGATAGCCAATATCCCACTTGGTGAGACATCATCTCTTTACTGGTCCACATACACAGGAATTCCAACTCCCTATATAGGGTACGATTGTGGAATTCTACAAGAGCATCTTAGTGGGAGCTTATATTGCCCTGACATTGAGAAAAAAGATAAAATTAACTACTCATTCTTGGAGAAAAGACTCAGAGCCTCTCACAGTTGCATCACTTCATAACAAACCATCTTAGCCAGGTGATTTTCCTTTTAAGATGTGTCATAAAGGTTTTGCAGACACAATGGGGCCACAACTCCAGCCTGAGTGTCTACTGTATCTATAACCTCAGCATTACTGCTGTGAGCTCTGGATGCTGAGGTCTCTAGTACCTTGATTTTTTTTCTTATAGTAATTAGAGGAAAGAGCAATCAGAATAACACAGAATAGCCGGGGCAAATTTGGCTTGCCAAAGAGGGAAGGACTAGTGAATAAATATGGTGTTTCTGGGAAATGCATTTGCCTTGGGAAATTTCTCTGATGCATTACAGTCTCCACATACACAACTGAGCAAGTTATGCCAGAGGTCACGGAACAGAGGGGCTCAGACCCAACTAATATGCTTGAAGTATATATAGTTTATTCAATGCACTTAAAATTCACAGAAAGAATTAAGAGGAAACAGCAGAGGTAGGATAAGAGGAAACACACACTTAACGAGAGTACGTAAGGCAGGTGGAGGAACCGCACTACCTTGTCCTGAGTTACACCATGCTTGCAATCCTCTCTCTCCCTGCTATGTCAGCCTTTCTCACTGATGGTGGGTTACCCAGATGAGATGTGAGGTTCAAGAAAGACAGTTTGGTAAAGAGAAGGTGACTGGAGCCCACACAAGGTAGCTCTATCAGAGAGAAACAGAGGCAAGTTCCATGATCAATAGCTCTAGTTTGTCAATCAGCCTAATAAGCAGCAGTGAGTTTTATTTACATTTCTTGGGCAGAGAACATGTGACACAGGAGAGACATCCCTAGTGGGTGCCAAGTTGAGAGTTCATGAATATTGAGTGTCACATTCTTCCTGCATATTTGGAGACTCATGAATACATGTCACCTCTTGGTCCTTTCTTCCTATGTTCAGTGATACTTGCCTTGGTAACTCTATGTCTCACCTGTCTTACAGCTTACTGACATACTTATGCATACCTAGCATAGTTTATGTCTTATATAATATTTCTTTATTCATTACCTACATCTCATGTTTCTTGTGAATTTCATCCATTATTTTTCTTGTCTTCTACAGCAGGATTAAATATTCTCAAAGAATAAAGAAGATACAATGTACTGTCTGTAAGCAATATTGTTAACTGTGTATATGTTGATTCCTTTACACTCTAGAAGGTATCCTTCCACTTATCCCTCCCTCCATCCATCCATTCATTCATGCAACAAATACAGCTGGCCCTTTATTTCCATGTGTTCAACCAACCTCAAATTGAACACATTGGGAGCAGAGAACCCAATAACAATACAACAATAAAAATAATACTAACAAAAAGCCATAGAGTATAAAAACTATTTATGTAGCATTTACATTGTATTAGACATTATAAGTAATCTAAAGATGATTTAAAGTATATGGGACGGCCGGGAGCCATGGCTCATGCCTGTAATCCCAATACTTTGGGAAGCTGCAGCAGGTAGATCACCTGAGGCCAGGAGTTCAAGACCAGCCTGGCCAACATGGTGAAACCCCATCTCTACAAAAATACAAAAATTAGCTGGGCATGGTGGTGGGTGCCTGTGATCCCAGCTACTCAGGAGGCTGAGGTGGGAGAATCACCTGAACCTAGGAGGTGAAGATTGCAGTGAGCCAAGATCTTTCCATTGCCCTCCAACCTGAGTGACAGTGCAAGACTCCATCTCAAAATAAATAAATAAAGTATATGGGAGAATATGCATAGATACCAAATACCATGCCATTTCATATCAGGGACTTGAGCATCCATGGATTTTGGTATGGGAGGAGTTTCCTGGAAAGAATCCCGCATGGATACTGAGGGACAACTGTATTTGTTGAGCACCAATTTCTAGACACTGGTGTAGGCTGTGGAAATCTGAAGATGAAGATAAGCCAAGCCTTGAAAGACCCCACAGTTTAGTCCTAAAGACAGGCATAAAAAGAAATGCCCACAATGAGGTGTCATAGGTTTTGTAATAAATATTTGTGTAGAGAGTATCAGGACAAAATAACAATATGGTCAACTTTATAGCACGTACTGGGTAGAATAGGTGGGGGAGACAGTAATGGCATCTTAGGTGACATGGTAGAGCTGAGTCTTAAAGGTGGCTATGTCTCCTGGGCAGAAGGAAAGAAGAAGATAATTCCAGACAGAAAGAACAGTGTGAGCACAGCCAGGGAGCTTTGCAGGACATGCAGAAGTGTCCCATGCCAAGAAGGGGGCCAGAAAGAGGCCAAACGGTAGAAGAACTCAAATTCTAAGAGGACTTGTGGATAGTCTGTTCCTTTAAGTGTTTGATCCTGAACCTTCACAGTGTGAAGGAAAACTCCCAGCTGGTCCCCCTATGAGTGATGTGATGTATTATTTGGGAGACCTTAACTTCTCAGAACCTCTTTCTCATTAGTGAAATGGAAATGATCACTCATATAAGCTTGCAACATCATTGCAGGGATTGGCAAAAGTGCTGAGAGCCGTGCCTGGCACCTTGAAAGACTCCAGGAAGCAGTAACTATTGTGAATAAAGTCACCACTGGGATGATCACAACCTCCACAAGGGTTGGGTGAGACATAACAGTTTTGATTGATCAGACCACAGAACCATTTACAGAACACCTGGTGACACTCTGAGAAACATTTAAATGGTATTATTTGTTCCCATCAGGAAAAAAAAAAAAAAAGGAGCTTACTATCATTAACCTGGACAGGCAGCCATACATAAGCATACCTTGAAATTCTCTGAAAACACTCAGGATAATATGGTGTGGTTTCACTAGTCTGTCCAAAACGTGGAAAGATACAGTCTGTTTAATTTTATGACATTTGAGACAGAGCAATTTGAAATCTCCATATTTCTAAGTTAACATCATGTAATATGGGAAATGCTTATCTCAAAAAGATTTGTCTGCGACGAGGCAGGATGGAATAATGCTGGGTCAAGACTGGGATGGGGATTTGCCTTTCTTTCAGTCTGGCAGGAGGACAATGGGAAATGTCTGCGGATGATTTGTGCTGCCAATGTCTTCAAAAATGAGAAAGTATGGAGGGAAAAAGATGATCCTAGGCAGGGTTGGTGGTGTGAGGAAATGATGATTCAGTGCGTCTCTTTGACCCATGTGGAGCTTTGTTCAAAACTGTGCTGGGCAATTCCTTCAGTATCAGGAAGAGAAACAACTCTTGTCAATAAATTACAGCGGATGTGGGGAAATCATTCCCAGTGTGAGGTCTGGGGCTGAATGAGTCCCTTGAGGTCAGTGCCCACAAAAGCAGCTGCCAAAATTTACATTTTTCCATTTGCCCTCTGGTTCAGAGTGGATATAAATCCACATAATGCAGTCATAGAGCCACTGCTCTGCCTGCCTGCTGGCGCAGCACTGGTATCAAGGCTGGGGGAGGAAAGCCTTTGCCCTGGAGGCGCCAGACGTGACTGATAAGTAGGGAGTCCAGCTTCATCACAACCATGCCACTCTTGCCATCCTTTCTAGATGTCTGGAATCCCCTAGAAAATCTCAGTCCCATCACTATAAATAATTTTTAATTCATTTCTAAATTAGATTGACTGCAAAAGATGTTTAAATATATGTACATTTAAATTATACAAATAATTACACGTTGTAAAAATGTCCAGAGTGGCCAGGTACAGTGGCGGTTCACACCTGTAATCCCGGCACTTTGGGAGTCTGAGGTGGGCAGATTGCTTGAGTGCAGGAGTTAGACACCAGCCTGGACAAATGACTAAACCTGGTCTCTACAAAAAATAAAAACCTAAATAAGCCAGCCATGGTGACACATGTCTACAGTCCCAGCTAATCAGGAAACTGAGGTGGGAGGATCATCTAAGCCCAGGAGGTTGAGGCCACAGTGAGCTGTGATCACACAACTGCACTCCAGCCTGGATGACACAGTAAGACCCTGTCTCAAAATAAATAAATAAAAATAAATAAAAAGTGCAGAGTATTTAAGTAAAGACAAAATAAAGTAAAAGCCTCCATCTCTGCATTTCCCATACAAATCCAGATCTGCAGAGATAACTGCTCATAATTTGGTGTGTATTCTTTCAGACATGTTTACTGTGCATAGCGTGTACCAGCACAGGCTCCGAAGTTAGACTGCCCGGGCTGGAATCTGTCTCTGTCACTTGACAGCCTTGTCACCTGAGACAAGTGTCATACCCCACCTCAGCCTCAGTTTTATCATCCTTAGAATGGCAACAACAATAGTATTTTCTCATGGTCTCACTCGTAAGTGGGAGTTGAACAGCAAGAACAAATGGACATAGAGAGGGGAACATCACACACCGTGGCCTATCGGGGGATGGGCGGACAAGAGGAGGGAGAGCATTTGGACAATTAACTAATGCGTGACGCAGGGCTTAAAACCTAGATGACGGGTTGATAGGTGCAGCAAACTGCCATGGGACATGTATACCCGTGTAACAAATCTGCACGTTCTGCACATGTATTCTAGAACTTAAAGTAAAATGTTCTAAAAAGTATCTTCCTCATAGATTGTCATAAGGATTAAGTAGATTTATACACATACACACACAGAATGTATGCCTAATACCTAACAAGCACTCAATGAATGTTTGCAAAAATGGGACTCAATTCAAGGTGATTTTGAAAGAAAAAAAAGTTCCTTAAATACTTTGTTTCCAAAGAGAGATAAAGTAGAGAGGAGGTTAGTTTGCTGGGTCAGGCTAAGTTCGACTCTCGCCAATTCTGAGTCTCTTTCTACCACGGATATTTACCTTTCAAGAGAGTGAGTTTCTTATTCTTCCCCAGTAAAAATAACTGATGATGGTTAAGAAGATAGTCTTTGGGGTCAGACAAGCTTGCACTAGAAACCTAGCCCCTCTACTTACTAGTGTTGTGATATGTGATATTGCATTACCTAATTTTTCTGAGCCTCCATATCTTTACCTATATAATCGCAGCAGTTTTGTTTCAAGGATTATATGAAATAATGCATGATTGACTCTGCTTGGCTCAGACAGCACTAGAAAATGGTGGCTATGGTAGTTACCATTGCATAAAGCAAAGGGTTCTGATGTGGTTTGTATGTCTGTCCCCTCCAAATCTCAGGTTGAAATGTGATCCCCAATACTGGAGGTGTGGCCTGGTGAGAGGTGTTTGGCTCATGGGGATGGAGCCCTCCTGAGTGGCTTGGTCCCCTCCTCTCTTTAATGAGTGAGTTCTCACTCTCTTAGTTCCCTTGAGAACTCCCTGTTGTAAAGGGCCTGGTACCACTTGCTTTTCCTCTCTTCCTCCGTCTCTCATCATGTGATGCCTGTTCCCCCTTCACCATCTGCCATGAGTGGAAGCATCCTGAGGGCCTCACCAGAGGCAGATGCTAGTACCATGCTTCTTGTACAGCCCACAGAACCGAGCCCAATAAACGCCTTTTCTTTGTAAATTATCCAGCCTCCGTTAATCCTTTATAGCAATGCAACAAAATGGACTCACTTTTAATGCTCACTTTTCCTTTCTGCAGTAGAGGCTGAGAGTACAGGGTTGGCACCATCCTCTGAGGAGAATGACTTGACTTGGTTGTACTGTACGTGGCGGATTCACCCATCAATTTTTTTTCTATGACCTTTGGCAATCCATCTTTCTTATGTTGAAATAGAGCTTTCTAGTCAACAAAGCACTTTCAAATGCATTTGCTCCATTGCTACGCTCCTGAAGAAGGAAGATAGGGAAAGCATCATGAACAACGGATTTACTTTGGTTTCCAGGTAAGAAAACTGAGGCTCAGAGAGCATACATTCCTTGGCCAAGGTCACCTAGCATGTGGCAGAGCCAGAACTGGCACCACCATGCTGTGACAGGGCTGCCACTTTTCCAATGAGGCCAATCAAAGGCCACTTGGTAGTGAATGTAGTTTCCCCAGGATGCATGGATAAGTAATGGGCTCTGGGGTGGGGTCTGGCTCAGAGGAGACCCCTAACACACAGGTTGCCATTATTACCAGAGCATCTTTAGAGACTACCACCTCTCCATCCACCACCATTACTCTATTTTAATTCATTATTTTCCTGTGTGGCTGATGAAGCTAGCAATACTGATGTAAAATGGTTATGAACACCAGGATAAAAAATATATATGTTTCCCTTACCAAGATGATCTATATGTGGAGAAATGTGGCTCTCTCTCTTCTATTCCATTCTCATATTTTGAATCGGGAGAGATTTTGCTTGAGAAACACAGTCAGGACAATTTCCATCTATAACTGCATTGTAAGGAAGAGGATAATGGAAATTTCAATGAAAACGCCAACGCAATGAGAATAGGAATTAGTTCTTTTGCAATAGGAAGCAGCTACTTTACTCAACAGGCAACAAACCTTTAGCTTGCATTCATGAAAATGATGATTGTGCCTGGCTCCACTGAGATTTAACCAAGAGGGAAAAAAAAAAAGAATTTTAAAAGTTCAGATGTAGTTCATTCAGAGGTCTGTCTCCAGATTTCAAGAACATTTCCATTTTTCAAAAGGGCACACAAAGAAAGAGGCTGGATTCCTGTACAAAAGAACACAGATTCTATAGATCATAAGGAGCGTCTGAGCCAATGGGCTGTTAGTTGTCTGTGCTTTGTGTCTCATGTCTACGAAACAGCAGGATTGACAATGACATGCCAGACTAACCATGATCAGCCCCAGGGCCTGTGCCACAAACAGGACCATACCACAATGGCAGCTCATTCTACCATGGTCTAGCATTCATGCTGTACATGTGGTGAGTGTTATTTAGGGGAGGAGGAGGTAATAGTAAGACACGTGTTTTGTGTGTTAAGAGGACAGACACTAAGTTTGACCAACTATGATGTCTGAGTCGGTCTGGTGAACCAATCAGGAAAAGCTCAAAAGACAGTTGCATAGTTACAAAGCTTCTGCCATTGAATGACTATGGCATCAGTCCCCACCGTACCTTCCATAGAAAACAGAATGAGAGTGCAGTTGCACAGAAGTGGCTCCACTCTAGCTCCTCATGTTTTGCAAGGAAGACATTGCTAATATTCATTCCAGTTCCCATTCCCTCACCTCCATTACTCACAGAGCTACAACTTTGTTCCAGAAGGAGAAACACCCAGGTATTTTTAAAACAAACAAACAACAACAACAAAAAAAAACCCACTTCATTCACAGCCTCTCCTGCCGACAAGGGTGATCATAGGCCAAACTGCAGGTCTGATCAATGAGAAATAGAGGCCGGGCGCGGTGGCTCACGCCTGTAATCCCAGCATTTTGGGAGGCCAAGGCGGGTGGATCACGAGGTCAAGCGATCGAGACCATCCTGGTCATCCTGGTGAAACCCCGTCTCTACTAAAAATACAAAAAGTTAGCTGGGCATGGTGGCTCATGCCTGTAATCCCAGCTACTCAGGAGGCTGAGGCAGGAGAATTGCTTGAACCCAGGAGGCGGAGGTTGCAGTGAGCCGAGATCGCGCCATTGCACTCCAGCCTGGGAAACAAGAGCGAAACTCCGTCTCAAAAAAAAAAAAAGAAAAAAAAAAAAGAAAAAAAAAATAGAGGTCTGGCAGAGGTTTCCAGGACAGTTTTGCTCTCCTGATTTGGTGCCTCTCTGTGTTAGACTGCAAGAATGGTCATACGTTCTTCCCTTTATCATACTTTTGGAATTGACTGTGCAACTCCTCTCATTGAAAGGCAGTTAATTTTTTCACTATTTGACTCTGGCCTTGGTCTTGTGAATTGCTTTGGCCAATGGTACAATAGCAAACAAGATGCAAACAAAAACAGATTGCATAATGGAGATTCCCTTCTCTCACTGTTCTTGGAAACCTGAAACTGCCATGTGAAGACACCAGAGCTGGCCTGCTGTATGATAAGGGACATGTGGCCTCATAACTCTTGTCTCTCTGGCCAATAGTATGTCAACAACCAGACACGTGAACGATTCATACTAGATCATCCAACCTCCAGCCAACCCTCCAGAAGTCTGCAGATGTGTGAGTGAGCTCCATCAACACCAGCTGAGCTAAGGAGAGCTGAAGAACCACTCATCTGATAGAATGGTGGTTGTTTTAAGCCACCAGATTTAGAGGTTTGTTTGTTACAAGGCAGAAGCAAACAGACCTGTACTTTTTCCCCATGCCACTTTCTTCTTCCTGCTTGGAATGTAGACATGATACTGAAGGTGGAACAGCCAATTTTGCAGCCATGAGGACAAATGCTTTGCAGAAAAATGGAAGGGGCCTGGCAAAGTGACGCTAACATGCACCTTATAGCTGCACCATCCCGCAACCCTCTGCCTCCAGACTTTATGGTCTGTGAAAAAAAGAAAACTCTGTGTTGTTAAGTCACTCTTATCATCCAGTTTTTAATTACAGACATCTGAATCCACTTCAGGTAGTTTAAGTAAAAAGCAGTTTATGAAAATATATCACTTAGTTTATGGAGCCTCTAAAGATCCAGAGAACCAGTGTAAGATTCTATGTAGCCAGGAAAAAGGGAAGCCAGATATAGCAGAGCCAAGAGAAAAACCCAGCAACAGTGCAGGGCTGTTCTACTAGAAATAGAAGTGTTGCCACCTACTGTTGCAACCAGATTATTATTATATTATTGAGGGAATAAAAAACAACATTTCCTCTTTTATCTTCAACTTTTGTTTTAAGTACCTAGGTACATGTGCAGGATGTGCAGGTTCGTTGCATAGGCAAATGTATGCCACTGCGGTTTGCTGCACAGATCAACCTATTACCTAGGTATTAAGCCCAGCATTCATTAGGTATTTTTCCTAATGCTCTCCCTCCCCCTGTCCCCAACAGGCTCCAGTGTGTGTTGTTCCCCTCCCTATGTCCCTGTGTTCTCTTCATTTAGCTCCTACTTATAAGCAGGAAAATGCAGTGTCCTGCAAAGGACATGATCTCATTCCTTTTCACAGCTGCATAATATTCCGTGGTGAACACTAACATTTTCTCCATTGCTCCCCTAGAAGAACAGATGCCTCTGTCTCTGTACTTTCCACATCACTACTCCCATGTTTCTTACTTCTGTCCTGAAATCTCATGCAACAACACCTATTTGGTGGACCCATGTATTTCAACCACTTTTCGCTTCTTGGTGAGGGAGGGTTTCCCTAGCCCTCTAGGCTATGGGAATGGCCAAACATATGACTCCCAGCACTGGACAGATGAGAGAAACAGCAGTTTATTAGTCATACACACTGTCCGGGGAGGAAGACAGTGCATATCATACAGGGCCATATGAAGATTCTGTTTGGGAGTACAGTGAACAAACAGGGTCTGTGGGAGGCAAGCTTTGCAATAAAAGAGGGTGAGTTGAGGCCTGGTTCCCACGAGAGATGAGATTGGCTTGTTTGAATATTTCTGTGTGCTGGCAGGGGCCTGAAGCCCACCACTCAGGGAGAAGCAGACACTGGGCCTGGTCTCCATGACAAGGAGTGCGGTTTGCTTAGGAGACCTTACCTGCCATAGCAGAGTGGGCAGGGGACTTGAGATGAGGCCATTTGAGGCCTTCCCATGTTATTGAATCTTAATTGCAGGTCTTGTACTACACCATTTCTCAGGGAAGCTCCCTAGCTGGAAGAAGAATCAGGAAATCTAATTTTAGCTTTCTATTCTGTAGCTCAGAAAGGCAAGCTCAGGGGCTTGAGATAGGTGTTGAGTGAACAATATTCCACCTTTTTTATTATTTAATATCCATGTACACCCTTCTTTCCATAATTAAACTTTTAAATGATAACAGCAGCAATATGCTCTTACCTTATACAACTAGCCCTTATACAAATGAAAATGTATGTCCTTTCCCTGCAGGAGGAGAGACTCCATGTCTCACGGTCAGTGCTTCCAGCTCTGAGTGATGTCTCTTCCTTCTCTAGCATGGTCACAATCCTAGCTAGATATCTACTCACCTGGGGAATAAATAAATAGTAGGGGGAAGGGAGGGGAATATTGGAAATACACACACACACATCAAAGAAAAATACAGGTAGCGACTATAGTCATTTTCTGTAGCTGGTAAGGACAGTGAAAAGAGGGCACAGCAGTGCCCAGTGGAAGTGTCAGTGATGCCAGGCAGATGTCACGGTCTATGCAGAGACTCCTGGAACAGCGATAAAAGACAAGGATGGCTCAACTAACTGTATGGGAGCACATGTAAGGCTCTCAGAAACTTCTGGAGACACCCATGTAAGACTCTTTGCAGGGCTCTGGGTTCCTGCATTATAAGTAAGACAAGACAAGATGTTAAAAGATACGTGTTAAAAGAAGCAAAAATACACAATCAAAGCCCCCAAAAATATCCAGTTGGGAAGACAATTATTCAATGCAAAAATACCTATCCCCCGTCCCTCCCCCATCCAAAAAACCCCACATAACATTAAGGATATCCTGGCTCTATAAGAAGTACTGAGACAAGGAAGGAAAAAAGGAGCTGATCTGGGGTGTGACCATCTGGGGAGGACAACAGAGCATCATGATGTCCCATGGCCAGAACAGAGCCTCTGCTGTGCTTTCAGAGGACATAAGAGCTTCCAAGGCCCAGAGAATTCAAGTGACTCACTCAAAGTCACACAGGCAAGGAGTGGCAGGCAAATGTTTTTCTGGATAGCACACCACAGCAAACTGTAATGGAGTAACTTCCAGGAAATTGTTCTTAGTCTTGTTTCTCCTTGTACTTTTCATATTCCTCTCAGTCAAAGAAAAGAGCTACTGTCTAGTTATGATGAAGGCACGTGATTTCCTCATGCCTCCAGTAGGCAAACTTTCCCATCAGTCACCTGTTTCTCAGATGAACTTACCTGGCTAATGGGATCAGAAAACAAGTCGTTTCCATTGTAACCAAATATTATGCATATGCCATGGAAAGGACACTTACCTGGAAGTCAGGAGACACAAATTCTTCTCCTGGCATGGCCAGTGACTGCCGGAGGTTCTGATCTGGTCGCTTCCTCCCTGGGGGCTTCTCTTGCTTCATCTGCAAAATTATAGGGTTGGCCTGGATCCCTCATTGCCCAGTTGCTCCTTAGAAACCTAAGATTGGGCTGGGTGCAGTGGCTCACACCTGTAATCCCAACACTTTGGGAGGCTGAGGCAGGCAGATCATGAGGTCAAGAGATCGAGACCATCCTGGTCAATATGGTGAAACCCTGTCTCTTCTAAATATATATATTTACAAAAAAAAAAAAAAAATAGCTAGGCTTGGCAGCACATGCCTGTAGTCTCAGCTACTTGGGAGGCTGAGGCAGGACAATAACTTGAACCCAGGAGGTAGAGATTGCAGTGAGCTGAGATCACACCACCGCACTCCAGCCTGGGCAACAAGAGCAAAATTCTGTCTTTAAAAAAAGAAAAAAGAAAATTGAGAAAAAAGAAACCTAAGATTATCTGACAGTGTCTGAGCAGCAGACAAAGTGAGAAACCAACTCGACAAGACTTTAGGTCCCCATTCCAGCTGAGTTTTCTATATTGGGGTTCCCAAGCTAAGAAAAAAACAAATCACGTAGAGAGTTACCCTGGCCCTAATAATCTGTGATTCCAATGCATTTGGTTGATAGTTCTAAAGATAGCTTCTTGCCCACACGCTGAAGTGAGTGAAATTTTGGATGGGCTAAAAATAAAGAACGCTGGTGTGATTTCCGGATTTTTTCAGAATGGCACAGAGAGAGTGGACTGAGAAAAATGTTTTGTGAGTAGGAAATTATGTTGCTTTCCTGCCAAGATTCATCATATAAGCATGTTTTGTCCTTTGCAGCACCAGATCCATTGCAAACAATATTTCACTGTACGTGCATCTACCCTAAGGACATAAAGCGAAGGCTCTTAGAGGTTGGGGCCACACGGTAACCAGCACGGAGATTAATCATCAGAACCTTCTAAAGAAGTCAGTGGGAAGGATGAGAGAGTTCAGTGTTCTTTGTTTCCTCCTCTAGAATCTTAGCCATGTTTGGGATTTATTTAGTTACATTATAAATACCCTACTACTATGACAACTGGGACAGCTACACTATTATTAGGACAAATACATTATAAATAAATTTTAAGCAGAAGTTCTAGGCAAGTGAATATACCCACCTTTAGTTCAGAACAGTTCTTAAGTAGTCTGGTAGTAGAAGAGTTGTAAGAAAACAGAGATTCTCAAATTGTGCTGTTTGGTATTAAAGAAAAATTGGCCCAGAGATGGGCATGGTGGCTCACACCTGTAATCCCAACTACTTGGAACGTGGAGGCAGCGGTATCACTTGAGGCCTAGAGTTCTAAACTAGTCTGGGCAACATAATAAGATCCTGTCTCCCAAAAAAAAAAAAAAAAAAAAAAAAAGAAGAAGAAGAAGAAGAAGTAAAGTAAAGTAAAAATAGTTTCTAATGCTTTCAACTGTTAGCTAATGAAGTAAAAATAATGATACATGGGAAACAGAGTAAAATGTAGGGAATGATATATAGGAATCAAAATAATTTTAATTTATATACAGATGAGCAAACTGAAAGGTACCATTAGTATAGTCTTCAGGTACATGGAGATGTTTTGTGAATTAGATTCTCCATGGTCATTTTCAATATTCCAGAAAGAATAAGAAACAAACTTATGTTTAGGAGAAAAGACTTGGTTTATTCATGGAAGTGAATCAAGACTTTTCTTTTTTGTAATAAAACACTAAGGTGGACAAATAAGGTCACCCTCAGATCTCTCACCATCTGGCTACCTGTCTCGGACATCTGTCCATTTCAAGGCAAATGGCTGGAGAGGGGGATATTCACATGATCTGCATCATATTGATGAGTGTACATGGAGCATCTTTAGAAGTATGTGCTGATGGAGTTGTTACCAGCCTATCATATCTGTAAAACGATGGGTGCTTTTAAAACCTTTTCCTAGACATGCTCTCATTTGGGCTGTGAGAAAGTTCTGAGGCAGCATTTTCCCTGTTTAAGTGAAAGAACAGAAGAAACTTAGGGATGTGGAGATGTGAAGGGGCTTAACCACAGCCAGGTGGAAATGAGTGGCAAGGGCAGGTAAGCCCTGCTGTCATGGCCAGCCATTGACCCCAGCACTGCAGAGTGAGAGAGGCCTGCCAGCAGGGGCAGCACTGACAGGACGGTGCTTTGGCGATGGAGAAGGGGCTCACCTGGTGAAGAATGGCTGACTGCCAAGGTGTCAGTCTGTAAGGAGGGGCTTGTTGCCTCAGAACATGATCAGGCTTTGGGATCAGACCCTCCCCTATTCAGTTGCATTAGTCCATTTTCATGTCGCTGTTAAAGACATACCTGAGACAGGGCAATTTACAAAAGAAAGAGGTTTAACTGGACCTACAATTCCACATGGCTGGGGAGGCCTCATGATCATGGTGGAGGCAAGAAGGAGCAAGTCACATCTTTACATGGATGGCAGCAGGCAAAGAGAGAGAGCTTGTGCAGGGGAATTCTTTTTAAAACTGTCAGATCTTGTGAGACTTATTCACTGTCATGAGAACACCATGGGAAAGACTTGCTCCCCGTGATTTAATTACCTCCCACTGGGTTCCTCCCACAATGTGTGGGAATTCAAGATGAAATTTCAGTGGGGACACAGCCAAACCATATCACAGGTTCATAGACTTCCTAAGAGGTCTTTTCAACAACTCACTTTACAGAGGTGGACACCAAAGCCACACCATCCATATATTTACAGCAAGAAGGATCTCTTTCCTTAGTGACTGGACCACTCATGTCCATCCATGGCTGATTAGCTATGCAAGAAGTGGAAGCTAAGAACAGGACAAGCTCCTGGAGCTGCCAGGGTAGAAAGGAGGCTTGGACTTGAGCATCAATCCCCTGTAAAGATTTCTAACTGTCTGCCTTTGATAGGGCCCCAACTCTTCTTTTTTTATTGTGCTCAAACCAGCTCTTAGCAGTCCTGTGCACATTCATGCTCATATTCCATTCCTAGACTCAAGCTTTAAAATCAAGGTTTTAAAAATTACACATACCAGGTCATCAATCATTGCAGTTTTGTTGTGTCTTGTTTTTTAAATTTTTTAGACAGGGTTTCACTCTCTTGCCCAGGCTGGAGTGCAATACTCACTGCAGCTCACTCCTGGGCTCACTCCAGGGATCCTCCTTATCAGCCTCTTTAGTAGCTAGGACTATGGGTACATACCACCACAGCTGGCTAATTAAAAACAATTTTTTGTAGAGATGAAATCTCCCAGTGTTGCTCAGGCTGGTCTTCAACTCCTGGTCTCAAGCGATCCTCCCACTTTGGCCTCCCAAAATGCTGAGATTACCAGTATGAGCCATCATACCTGGCCCGGTCATTGAAGTTTTTATACAAAGATTATTTGCAGCCATGGAATCAGATCCAGCTTGGAGAAAAATTTTATTAAAGTGCCCTGTGAAATTTTTCTACATCCTACCCTATACCTCTAGAGGTTAGATCTACTAGCACCCTTCAGATGCTCTATTTCTTTCGCATGGTTAGTGCTGAATGCACAGGGCTATACTGTCCTTTGTATTATATTTTGTAAGATACTACCCCTCATCTTTTCAATGGCCCATTCTTTCTGCATCATATTATTCTGCATTATATATATAATATATAATTATGTGTGTGTGTGTGTGTGTGTGTGTGTGTGTATTCTGCATTAATATTATTCTGATTGCAGTTCAGTCCAGGCTATTTGGAGATTTATTGGTGCCACGCTCAAGTTTAAGGGACAGCAATGTGTCTAAGGGTGGGGGGATTCAAGTATAAGAGCGTTTGAGGCAGCAAAGGAGCCCCAAAGAATCTGGGATTTCTCCTACAGTCCATTGTGGGGGTTCAATCAGGCTGGTGGGAGAAATTTTAGTTATAGAGAATATACACAAATCTTTTTGGAAGGCCTGAGGGTTTTTATTATAGTACTTGGCTGAAGGCAGCCTTATTCCTTTAGTTAAATAAATTAGGGTAGAAACTAAGGAATGTGGGAAGTTTATCTAACTTACTTGTTTACTCATGTGATTCTACATCTAACCTTTGATCATTCCAGATGGCTCTCTTGGGGGAGGTTGACCAGGGATATTACCCATTAATTGTTTTTGCTTTAGGCCTCAGGACCTGGCCTTTAATCTTTACTCTCTAGTGGTGTTAACTCAAAGTCTTTGTCATTGAATGTGTGCTGAATGAAGGCCGGCAAGGCCAGGGAGTCAGGGCCAGTGGCCATCAACTCCTTCAGGTGAGAGGCCACGGACATGCCTAGACCAATCTTTGTATTCTATGTTTCAGTGAATATATTCATCTGTCTTGCAGGTGGGGTCTGAAGGAAAGACCCCCACTGTCCATCAGATTATATCCTGTAGATAAACACTAATAAGTGCCTCTATATTCCTTGATATGTGATTTTCTTGACATATTCATTTTCTTCTTGAACAATTTCTAAGTTTGCTTTGAATAAATCAGAAGCCACATTGCTAGGGAGCTGCCCGCCCCACCCCCAACTCTGCACTCCCCACCCCCAACTCTGCATTCCCCATCAATCCCCATCTTCCTTACCACCAAACCTGCTGTAGCACACAGTGATGCCTTCTCTTCTTTTTGACCCATAGCTCACTTGGTTTGACCTTATTTTGACCTTGCCATGACTTCTTCAGGCCTCAGTCGCCCATCTGCAGGAGGGATCTTAGACTTCACAGTCACCAACATGTCTGCCAACTCTAGATTCTCAGAAAGATACTCAGGAAAAAGAACCCCAAATTAAGCAAATTGACATTGACTTTTGTTTCTGTTCTTTCTCTTTATTCTGTAACTACCAAGTCTTTAGGTATTTGAAACCAAGTGCAAAGGGTTCCCTGTGGGTTTAATTTCAGTTGCTCTCTGTGTATTTTTTATTATGCACTAACTGTGGGACCAGTCTCTGTAACTGTCCCCCAGGCACAAGTGTCCTTTCAGTTCTTAGAAGCTTGGCAACCCACATACAATATTCTAATTAAAAATGTGCATTTCAAGAAAAATTTGAAGTCACACCCTCATATGGTGGAAGAAAGGAGCTCTGTTAAACTCTCCACACATACAAGAATGAATCTCATTGTTAGAAAGAGATTTTCTACTCTACCAATCCTTGCTCCAGATTTCAGAATTCACCTCAGGCACTGAAGCTTCAGATTATCAGCCCCATGGGTCATAACTACAACCTCCATTTTCCATCTGTTAGCTCCTTCACACAGAGACTCAATTCAGTATACACATCCTGAGAACCTTCATGTCAGACCTAATGCTTACAGTCACTGAGGACCCAAGGTGGCATATTACAAGGGCTCAGTACTTAGACTCTGAATGAGTCAGCTGTGGCTTGGATCTAGGTTCTAGAGTACACTAACTTCATGACCTTTTGGATCCTCAGTGTATTGATCTGTAAAACAGGTGGAACCTGCCAGGTGAGGTTGTTGTGATACGTTCATGAGGTAATACATGCAAAGCATCAGCTCAGTGTCTGATCTCTAGCAAGTCCTTAACAAATGTTATCTATGATCATGATCAAAAAAGGGAAGATGACAGATTAATTTATTCAGCAGGAACTAACCAATAACCTTTTATGTTCCACACACAATGCTGGGACAATGGATATGCACTGGTAAACAAAGCAGGCATAGTAGCTATTCTCATGGAACTTGCAAACTTATGAGAGACACAGTCTCTATAAAACAAACAAACCTATAAATACATAACGACAAGTTGTGGTAGATGCTATGAAGAAAATGAACTGGTGCCTGAAAGTGCTTTGGAAATTAGTGTGGGCAGAACTATGTGGCCTTGGAAAGAAGAAAGAGGCTTCACAGCACAGAAAATACTCTTGTGAAAGGAGGTGGTCAGGGCAGCTTTCACAGGACAGAAGAAGGAGCCCAGGAGAAAGAAACATATTTATCGGAAGGAATTTAGTTTTGTTCCATTATTGGCTTAAAATATTTTAAAGTTTGAGCGTTTACCAAAAATGATCCAGCCCAAACCTTTTATTTTAAATATGGGTAAACTGAGGCATGAAGAATGAGTTGCCACCAGTCATATAGTTAGTTCATGAAAGAGCAGGCCTTAGAACTCTAGGGTTTTGGACTTTTGGTTTGTCTACTTCTATCCCTTATTTCATTTTAAATGTATCAGAACATTAAGGGCTTTTTCTTGAAGGAAGTTAGAAAGTAGTATCTAGGTTCCTTCCTGATCCATCACTAACAATGGTCCTTTCTTGAAATTTCTTGGTGGGAAAAGACATAGGGTGAAGATCCTATGAAAATCCTGCAAATGTGAAGGTGTTTGAACTTGGATAAGCTCCACCTTCATTCATCAACACTTTCCTGTTTGAGTACTCACTCTCTTTCAGCACTTAGGTTATGTTAGAATCATGTTCCCATCCAATTCCAGAATAATCAGAGATCTAGAGCTTTGGGCTGGCTGTGCAGGCTTGAAGACCTTGACCACTGAGCCCTGCCCTACACTGAACCCCACACAGGACTACTGCACTGATTTTTGGGGCCTGCTCACCAACCCTGTGTCTGAAAATGTTCTCACCATGACGATGGCCATCTGCTGCTTTCGTCGACACTCAGATATGACACAGAAGGATGTAGGATTCCAGCCAGCCCTGAGTGTGGTGGGTGTCCCAGCTGGAAGCAACATGTACTTCGATGGCTTTAGGTTTTAACTCCAACTTGGCTACTTATTAGTAACTTCAGGCAAGTTAAGGGTTGTTGGAAGGCAATGAAATAAGTACCTAAGATCATAAATGGCACATGATATTCAACAACCATTCATCCTTATTTACTTAGTAAACACACGTGTAACACTCTGTAATAGGCTCTGTTCTAAGAGCTTTACAAACGTTAATTCAGACCCCTTCTATTTTCCCTGTAAAGATGACTGCACTGACAGTGAGAGGGGTTTCATGGAGCAATGGGCTATATCAGAAGGTCTTTGCAAATAGAAACACTTTATCCTCAATGAAAACCGTTTGCTCTGCCTCTCAAACATGAAGCTAGGAGTTTTTCTAGACTCCTAGTTAGTGCTTTAGTTAGTTCAGATTATTAGCCACATGGGTCGTAAGTACTGACTACTGTGATGATTAATAATATTGATAATTTCATGATATATATTGGCTGGTTAATCTGCTCTAGCATGAACTCTTGTGTTTTCCTGACCCATTCACCTTTATTTTTTATAGTAGACATAAACTTGGGCCCATGCCTGTCACACTAAGTTACTTGTACTTCCCAAAGGCCATGCTTCTCCTCTTTGCCCAGGCTGCCCTTAGTCATGAGTTTGCCTGGCAACAGTCTTCTAAGCTTCATCTCAATCGTCACTTTATCTTGGCCTGTGAGATCTTTCCTGACCTTCTGTGTTGCATAGATGACTCCCTCCTGGAGGTACCTCTATATCCAGCCTGTGGCCCAGAGATACAATCCTCTATACCCTGCCTGTGGCCCTGAGATACTATCTCTGTAAGATTGTATCTCACTCAATGGTATCTCTAGCACCTGGTCCAGTAGCCCATGGTTTGGAAGGAAGAGTGAGAGAAAAGGAAGGAAGAAATGCAGGAAGAAGAAAGGTAGGAGGAAAGAAAAGAAAAAAGGAAAAGAAAGAGGAGGAAGGAAGGAGGAAAGGAAGAGGACTTCACTGGTTAATCAGCCAATGATCACATGAAAGCAGCCTGTCGTTGCTGGTCACTGTTACCCACCCTCACTGCCCTGCAAGGTAGAAAGTGGAGACGTGGAAGTGCAAATGCCAGATGCAAAATGGTTGTCTGACTTGGTAATCAAACAGCCATGTTTCTGGTGTTCTAGAAGGCAGATACTCTCCTCAAACATGAAACTGTGCCTTCCCTCACTCTCTTGAAAACTATACAAGACAAAACATTTCCAGAGATGGACGCAGGACAGATGAGCTTGGGAGATCAGGACCAAGGGCTAGTCTCATGAGTGCAAGTCACCCCAGCTAGAAGAATGCTTCTACTGAGGGGAGGCATGGAAAGAGAATAGGGCAAACTGGGGTATACCAGGTGGGGCTTTCGTGCAGTGGAGGCCTCTGTGCCCTGAGGTCCCAGCTCTTCTGTACCACTGTGTCTGCCCTCAATCCCAAAGTTGCCCTTCTTGACATTCACCATCCCCACATGAAGCTGGAGCTGAAGCAGTCAACAGGCCATGGTGGGGATGCAGTGAGGGTGTGAGTTGACTGAGAGCAGGAAGCCTTCATTCATTCATTCATCCATCCATCATCCATCCATTTACTCATCCATTCACTTTACATATGTTCCTTGATTGACTAATATATGTTGGAGATACACTGATGCAAGACAAAGCCTTGCTGATGAGGAGCTCCAAGTCCTCCCATCTCTGTGTGTCAAGTCCTAATCTATAAATGAGAAGCATGAATACTTTCGAGGGCATTGTTCTCCATGAGAGCACTTCATAGTTAAATGAATTCTTCTTTCCATAAATTTAAAGCAAACCCACACAATTTTGCAGATTTGTTTGGGAGACTTGTAAACACACTGAAGATCATTTCATGAATACTGGGTCAGAAATTCTTGGACAAGAATGTGGTTCTATGTCTTCCTACCCAAAATTCATTCCTTGATTCTATAGTACAGCTGCTCCAACAGAGACTCCTTTAAACATGGTATTTTCTAACATTAAACAAAGGTTTCAGTCTTTGACGGAGGCAGGCACAAGAGAGCATCTTGTTTCAAAGCAATGCAAAGAAACCAACTGGCAGGGAAGAAAGTGGGTGGGAGAAATAGGGAGTGCCCTGATCTGCCAGCTCACCACCTTCCGCATTCACTCCCACACTCAGCCCTGCCTTGCTAAGGGGGACACAAGTAGCTCTGTGGTTGTAGCTCACCTGGCTTAACAGGGAGTCAGTCTGGCTGTCCAGCCTTCTCTGACTTGCACAGCTCAGTTTCTACTGCCTGGGGTCCTTCATGCCTCGGGGATTCAGATTTTGCTTCTCACTCTGGACTAACCTTCTCAGCACTGAGTGTTTTCCCTCCCAGCTCTGCTTTGCCCCTCGCTTTGTCACGGCTTCCATCGAGATCTCATACTTCAGACTTTTGCTAAAGGCACACACAGCCTGGCCCCTGAGCATTCTCTCCAAGCTTGGCTTCTCTGTTGCACACAAGCAGAATCTCCTACAGCCCTAACAGCCAATGGCCAAGGCAGGAGGGCCCTCCCTGGCTGTTTGAGTGTTCAGTCTCCACTATGCCCCCTGTCTGGAATGCCCCCTTCTGTCATGTCATCTCTGGCCCATCCTGCATCCTCCTGTCCCCATACAGGACACTTGGGAGTCAAAAAGGAGTTGAAGAGCTAGAACAGGGCTAGGGTGAGACACGTGAGGCATTTGGAGCCTGAAACTTAAAGAGACGCTCATGCTTAAAGTGTGCGCTCCAGGCCTCTTACCTCCATTCATCCCGTCCTGGTGAGAGACCTCCACAATCTGGAGTAGATTTATGCACTCTCTAGACAAGAATATTATTAATTTCTGTTTTGATTACTGGAAGGGACCACATGATTATATATAAGAAATCCTACTGCTTGGAGAAGAAAACTCATGGGGAAGAGGAAAGTATTTTGTATCAAGAGCAGCAAGTGTCGTGGCTGCTGATTAATCCCTTCGTGAAAAATGGCATTTTTTAACGTTGACATAAGTAATCACACCTTTTCTTTCTGTAGTAGTTTAGTATTTCCTGTTATAATAATTCAAGCCTAATGCCTCACTCAAGGAAGCAGAAGTGTCAGCATGCTATTCATTTTCTCCACGTTGCCCCATTTGTTTCTTCATAAACTCCGGCGGAATCAGCCACCGGGCTGTCGGACCTTAGTGATTCACAGTGGACGTCAACTGAGATTCTAAAAGGGCATTGCCTGGAAGGACCGACGCACAAAGGACATTTCTCAAGTTGATGACAACTCAGTGACCTGGCGATCTGGTCACAAGTCTCTTGAGCTGTGCAGTCCTCTGCTCTTAGATTTTCAAGGCTATCGTCTATGAAAGGCAGGGTGGAATAGAGGGAAAATCCCAAGCCCAGGGCTCAGGTTTCTTGGGACCTCATTGCAGCTCTGTTGTCCAATTTTGCCAAACTTCTTGACTTCCCTCGGCTTTAATTTTCTCACCTGTACAAAGAGAAAACTGGCTAAGAACAGATGCAAAATGGTTGCCATGCCATGGCAATCAAATAGCCATGTTTCAGGTGTTCTGGAAAACAGGTAATCTAACATGAAATTCTGTCTTCTCTTACTCTCTTGAAAAACAAACAAGACAAAACATTCCCAGAGGTGGAGACAGGACAGATGAGCTTGGAAGATCAGGATCAAGTGCTGGTTTCACTACCTCTGCTCACCCCAGCTCATTCTTAGGCTGAGAAGAAGCAGGAGAACAGTGGGAACATGATGGTCCCCACGGGAAAAATGATCAGGGAAGACAGTTTCAGCTTGAAAATTCCATGGTGCCCCTTGGTGTGACTATCAGGGTTTTAAGTTATTCTTGAGAGTTTCTTGAACTCTTTTCTGTCTTTGTTTTCTAAAAGACTTTGATGATGGCAGCAGGAGCTCAGATTCATGTCTGAGTTACCATTCTGGTTTGCCAAGGTGGTGGAGGAATGTGGAAAGACACCGCTGCCCTTACGTCCTGTACTTTTGACCTGTACTCTAAGGCCTTTCCCTTCCTTTCCTGGGGCGTTTCCCCACACGGGAGCTCCATGCCAGCTTCCCCTCTGCTGGGGCTGCCAACTCATGATTCCCTGGGGGAGGCCTCCACACCAGCCCGCCAGCACAGGCTCCTTTCCGTGAAGGCTTCTGACTCATAGCTGCTGTGTAACGTGTGGCACCCCCAGACAGGAACACATCTTGTAAATTGCATTGGGGGCTGCTTCTCTAGTCTTCCTTCTGGATACCAGATCTGGAGGTGGCAAAGGGAATTGCATTCTTTACAGGTGAAAGAGCATTTAACTCTACCTAGCAGGGCTCTTTAACTCAGACTTTAGTTGTTTTTTATTTTTATTTTTTCATATCTACACACAGATACATTTCACAATAGGCAACATGACTAATATTTGCAGTATTGTTTTGATTCTATCAGTGCAAGTGGTTCACTCATTCCTGAGTGTCTAAACATCATTAAGATTTTAAACTTTTACACTGAAGAGCGTATTAAGAACAAGTTCTAGTATTTTTTTACTGGACATGATTTTTTCTAACTACTTACAGAAAACAACAAAGTGGGATAAGACTGGTAGATCTGATCTCATTTGCCAATACCAGTTGATGTATCATGGCTTCCTTGTGGCTGTGTTGAAAAGGATCGTGAGACAGTGACTTGGCAGGAAGAGGTGCCTTGGCAGGAAGAAGTGCCTAGTGGATGAGCAATGCCTGCTCTGGGCAAGGAGGGGACCGAACAGCGTGTGTGCCACTTTTAGACCCTACCTGGACAATCTCTTTCCACTGCTTGCTTTGTCCTCCTACTTCAAACCAGAGAGCAAGGCATGATGTTCCACCAACAGGATTATTGTCTATGATGGAGGAAAGTCACACAAAACTGTGATTATTTCAGTATTAAAACAAACTGGAGGGTAAGTTATTATGTAATTCTTGGACCTTGCTTCCACATCAACATATCAGTGGATTTTGGTGAAAATGAAGTCATTTTAGCGGGGACTAAAATGATTTAGTTGGGGCTTCCTAACAATGATGAGAAGGGGAATAGAGAAGGAAGTGGAGATGCCACACAATTTGCTACATAGTTATAACTGCACATGCAGCAAGCTACGGATAACTCTTACAGGATCCTAACATTAACCTCCTTTTCCTCCTTACTAAGAAAGTGGCAGACTCTTAGCCCTTCAGGACTGCAGTAAATCTGGCCAATTTTGCGTGTGTCCTATTTACATTTTTTTCTCTTTTTCTATTTCTTTTTTCTCTGTCACCCAGACTGGAGTGCAGTGATATAATCATAGCTCACTGCAGCCTTGGACACTTCTGGGCTCAAGTGAGCCTCCCACCTTGGCCTCCCAAGTAGCCGGGACTACAGGCACATTCCATCATGCCTAGCTAGTTATATTTATTTTTATTTTTTGTAGAGATAGGGTCTCACTATATTGCCCAGGTCAGTCTTGAACTCCTGGCCTCAAGCAATCCTCCTGCCTCAGCCTCCCTAAGAGCTGGGATAACTGTGAGCCACCGTGCCCAGCCCTATTTAGATGTCTTTATCTTGGTTTACCAGTGCTGTCTCCTTTGCCTACTAGTACTCGTTCTTATGTCTTTTTATGCTGGAACAAGTTCTTCCTTCCATAAGGGCCTGCACCAAATGCTGAGAACTGTTTCTCCATCTGCTCTTGCTTTGGACTTTGAAGACTGAGTACTCATTAATTGTACTCCTATAGCTCTAGATCTCTGCCTTTTAAATTGTTAATTACTTGAAATTTAAAGAGGTTTCTTCTGCCTGTGAATCTCAAACAACAACAACAACTAATAAAAAACTCTCCCATCCTCCTACCACCGGCAAACCTTGGGAATCCATCCATCTTGTACACATCATGGTGCCTTCTGTTCCTCTTCTCTGGTCACTGTGCTACCTGGCTTATGCTGCGGCTAGAGACAGGATTTCACTGGTTGAAAGAGAACATGTTTTAAATGGAATAGGAACCAGAAAAACTCTAAAACTGATAGATTCAACAATGTTTTCAGGGGTCAACCTCAAATGCATTGTCCTCTCTGAACAACAATGATATATTCAACTGCCTGACAGTAGAAAGAACTAAAATTCTCACCATTATCCTGGTGTCATCTTTGTGGGGTAAGTTGGTTGCCCTATGAGGACTCCTGAGCTGGAATCCTGAGCAGAGGTGATAGGCTGCTCTAGCTGGGAGATCAGTCCCAGTTTGGACCCATCTGTATGCACTGGGGTTGTTTCTGGAATGCAGGGATAGATACATTCACATTTGGAGAAGTAAGAGAAAACAGGATCAATTTCAGCAGGCTTTATGGAAAACTGAACGTTCATTGAATATACAAGGGATTTCTGGCAACTTTGAGTTCCTCTGTCTACCCTGGTGCTGCTACTTATTACTGCTAGAAAGTCGCCATAGTATTAAGTACTCCTGCATGTCTCTGCTTTTGCAGGCAGTGAAGGTGTCATCTGTTAATTATTTCTCAGTGTGACTGGAGTGCAGGTCAGCCCATAGAGACGATCTGATTAGATTGGCCTATCAGCGTCTAGGATGAGTGTCCCTCTTGGGCAGAGGTCTTGCAATGCCACTTAGACCACTCAGCAGCCTTCCAGCCTTGCCCTTCCCAGTGCAAACAGCTGGGAATTGGCTGTGGCACAGAGCAAGGTGACCCATGCAAAACGATCCCTTAGAAGGTGCAGTGCTGTAGCAGGCACTCCTGGTGCCTTGGCTCCGTGTGCATGCTACAGTCTTGCTCTGGCTGCGTGGCGTCCTACTTCCTTTTTCCCTCACAGTTACCCTTTCTCCTTTGTCTCCCTATCCATGGTGCTTTCTCTGGAATGCATCCTCCTTTGCATGTCACCACATCACTAAGTGTTGCCACATGAAAGCCACAGCCAAAGCTTCCTCTTTGGAGGTGTTTTTGGGAGAAGTGCTGTGTGGACCCAAAGGAGTATTTTCTAGCCTTAGCCCTGCCTATTTCTGTTTATTATTTCCTGCCTAGTTCTCATCCTTGTCATTGTTCCCTGCCTTGGTTTGTTTAATGCCAGTTCCCTTTAAATTCGGTTTATTCAGTCCCACCTTCTGTGTGCTGAATTGAGGGGTCATGGAATGCAGATAGCATCATCTGATAACTCTGCTATTGACCATTCTTCCGAGTGCACTGGAGGTTAAACTGCATAAGATGCAGCCCTCCCTTCCATCCTCACCCCCTGCATGAACCTAAAGGGCAAAATGACTCTCTTCAGTGAAATCATAGGGAAAGACGTATTCTGGAATATTTGCAAATGCTCAGCCTAGTGCCTGTCACCTTTCATGTGCTGAACAGCACACATCTGTGGGATATGTGAATGAATGCTTCATCGTGTTGTTAAGCACATAGGGGCTATGGCAGTTCAAGTAAGGTATGACGATATCTGCTGGAGAAGTCAGGGAGAGTTCCAACAGAAGGCAGGACAGGAATGTGCTGGAAGGTGTGTTAGGACCTCCCTGGGCAGGCTGAGGGCAGCAGGAAAAGCAGGCTAAATGGGAACCACTCAGTCCTCTGATGAAAGCTGCTGCCTCTTGGAGTTAGCTATTACCGTGATGACTGCTGCTGTCATTATGGCAAAATTTACTCTAAATAGAAATCTATAACTATCTCAATGAGCCCTAAAGACAGGCTTAGTCATCATGGCCACCAAATGTCGTCACATACATTAAGTGCCCCTATGTGTCCAAAAGCCCAGCCGCCCTGCCAAGTATATAGCCTCTCACTTACTCTTGTCATCTGGGCTTTCGGATGTGGAAACAGAGACACAAAGGAAGAAATCTGGCCTTAGAATAAAAAGAAAATTTACTGCCTGCACTGGATTTTTGCTATTGTGGATCACAGAGATGTTTAGATGTGGATTGACCACTCGTTCATTTGACAAATAAATATAATATCAATGCAAGAGTCATAAGGGGGGAGACGAGGGAGGCAGCATTTCATAACTGATTACACTTCTCTAATTATAATGGGGATCTGACCTTGTCCAGGGCAGGGAAGAATGTTTCCTTAAGTACTTGATGTTTCAGAGGAAAAGAAAGTCAGGCAAATCATTGAGTAGTGATGATCCATCTTTTCTAAGAGAAAAGTGCATTGTTTAGAAAGTTACAGTTCCCTGCAGTAAACTCCTTTGGCTATTTTTGACCCTTGAGAGTTTGGTTAAGAAGATAATATGCTGACCACAGCAACTGCTCCTGATGCAAAAGGTACAAACTTCATCACAGTGGCTTTTACTCAGAGCACCCACCAGAGGTTGGACTCAGAGTCTCACATGCCTCCATCCGATTCTGTTACTTTGTCTCCAAGAGTTAGGTTGAGTAGAACACACATATGCATGTGCGTGTGCACACACACATACGCACAATACACACGCGCGCGCACACACACACACACACACACACACAGCACAGAGCAGTAGGTGTTCCTATCTATTTTACAGCTATTTTTTGAATGTTTCCATGCTCAAAGTTCTGCATATGGCTGAACATTCCATGCACTGAGATATCTCACAGCAACTTCAATTTTTTAACTCTTTGGTACCCATTACGCCCCCAGTTACCTCTGTCTTCTCCTTCCAAGCAGTTTCATGCCAAGCTTTCTACCTCCCTCAACCCCAGGGCTTTCACTTGTCAACACACAGGCTTTGAGATCACCAATGCTTATGTTTTATTCTGTACCTTGTAAGAAAGCTGTGGAGCCCACATGGGTGGCATTTCCAGTCTGTCAAAGCTGGGGCCCAACCATGAATGGAGAAGCTTTGGCTGCTGTCAAAAGCAATACCATCTTGCAATCTCAAACTCCAACTGCCAAAGAATTGAAAGAAAGCAAGAGGTCTGAAATGTGTTTACAACTGGCTTGCTGAAAACAAAGGGAAGAGCAATGTTCCGTAAATGGCTCTGACCCAGCCCCTACAGGATCCATTCTGAGGATGTCGTGGCTGTCACTGACGCAGCCTACAGCCGGGCAGGGAGGAGGTGGGTGAAGTCATGGAAATTTTTTTTGCAGGCTTCCAATATTTATGGCTACAAAAGTAATATGACCACATGATTGTCTCTTTTTTAGGAGTAAAATGACCATTTAAAAAAGTAAATCGTGAAAGTAAAATTGGTAAATGAATAACCATTGGCACTGGAAACACGATTTGGTGGCACGGCACTTCTACAAGGGATCATGCACCAGTGTAGCAACTCGTCTATCACATGATCTAGGAACAACTGGAAAAGAGCATCATGGAGGCTGCCTGTGGAAGACAAAGGGCAGTCTTGGAAATGAGACTGAACTTTGCTCTCCAGGATTTTCAGCAAGATGTTCATATTCTCTGGGCATCTTTTTTTCTGTCTGTAAAATGAGAATATGAATTTCTGACTCCTGAAAAGAGAGAGGAAGTGCTTTCTGAACCAGAAGACAAGGCTCCATCCTTGTAGCTACATATCCGAAGAGTTACTGGTTGGCAAAGAGAGAGGGAACTGGGAGAAAAATGTTATTGGTTGATTTGAACATTTCAATCTAGCTGAAAGCAGAATAAATTTCATCATGATAGGCAGAATAATGGCCCCCAAACATGTTCTCATCCTGAGATTGACAAAAATGAAGCAGTAACTCTAGAAAGCTTCAAGGCCAGCAGCAAGGCTGGGGTTCTAGAAGGATTTCTCCGAGGAAAAATAAAACTGATAGTAGATACGTTTGAATGCCTCGAAAGGAGAGTTATACTTCTGTAGAGTTTGAGGATACAATTGTAATAAGTACATAGGAAAATGAGCAAGAAAATGATACAGATAATTATTAACTCTAGGACAAATAAAAACAGTTGAGCAAAAAACAACTGTTATAATGTCTTAAATAAATCAGCTGAGAATGTTTATATGGTCACATAGTCATAGTAATGCAACTCCTAGATGCTGATACAGCCCTAGTTCATTACATTATTAGGGAAAATGGGAGCATGTGTATGTATGTGTGCACATATGTGTGCAAATGTATGTGTGTGCATGTGTGTGTCCATGTGTATGTCTGTGCCAGGGCAGTATGGAGGTATATGAGGAAGTGAAATCCTTAATTTCTATAGGATACAGTGAATAGATGCTATTTGTCTTAGTTCACTTGGGCTGCTGTAGCAAAATCCTGTACCCCGTGTGGCTTACAGGCAACAGAAATCTCCTTCTCCCAGTTCTGAGGGCTGGGAGTGCAAGATCAAAGCACTGGCAGATTTGTTGTCTGGTGAGGGCCGGACTTCTGATTTGTAGACAGCACCTTCTTACTATGTCCTCAAATAGTGGAAGGAGTGAGGGGACTCTCTGGGTCTTTTTGGATTTTTTTGTTTGTTTGTTTTTAAAACAGAATCTTTCTCTGTCGCCCAGTCGTGGGATGATGCAATCTCCACTCATTGCAGCCTCCGCCTTCCAGGTTCAAGCAATTCTCCTACCTCAACCTCCTGAATAGCTGGGATTACAGGCATGTGCCACCACACCCAGCCAAGTTTTGTCTTTTTCTGTTTTTTAGTAGAGGTGGGGTTCTACCATGTTGGCCAGGCTGGTCTCAAACTCCTAACCCCAAATGATCTGCCCACTTTGGCCTCCCAAAGACTCTTTTTTACAAAGGTGCTAATCCCACTCATGAGGGCTCCAAACCTAGGACCTAACCACCTCCCAAAGGCCCCACCTCCTAATACCATCTCTAGGATTAGAGTTCTGACATATGAATTTTAGGGTAATATAACTACTAAGACTATAGCACTACCTAAAAGTGAAAAGTCAAGAAGAGCAATGTGAGCATGCCATAGGGAGACAGGGAAGAGTTGAAGTGGCTGCCTTTCATCCAGGTGGGAGCCCTGGTTTCTAGTCAGGTGGGAAGGGCGGGGAAAGTACCTTTTTAAACTATGGGCATGCACTGCTTGGATGTAAAATAGAAACAGTCTAAAATAGAATGAAATAAAGCTCAATGACATCTCCTTCAAGAACCTTTGCAACACGCCCAAAGGCTAACTCACTTCATTTCAGAGTATACCAAAATTCTTGCTATTTCACATGCTATATGCACTTTCTGTAAACAAGATGTTCTTCAAACATGCATGCAATGTCTTCTGCACATACTATACCGTCCGTCTCAAAAAACAGACTTCAAGATGAATCCCTGCTCCAGAATTATGTGCTGCTAAGACCCTGAGTTCATTGGATCATACTAGACCGGGGGATGATCCTTCAGCCAAAAGCTTGTTGGAGCCTGAGAGTTTTGAATGTTCTCAGGTCTCTTAGGAAACAGAGATGCCAGAGAGAAATCAGTGGATGCCCTGGCCACAGATCCCTGGTGTTATATGTTCACAGATCCACTGCCATCATTTCTGCCAGAGAGTGGGGCAGAGGTTTAAGGATAACTTATGTTGTCCAAGCACGGTGGCTCACGCCTGTAATCCTAGCTCTTTGGGAGGTCAAGGCAGGGGGATCCCTTGAGCTCAGGAGTTTGAGACCAGCCTGGGTAACATGGCAAAACCCTGTCTCTACAAAAAATACAAAAATTACCAAGGTTTGGTGGCATGCACCTGTAGTCTCAGCTACTTGGGAGGCTGAGGTGGGAGGACCACTTGAACCCAGGAGGTGGAGATTGCAGTGAGCTGAGATCATGCCACTGCACTCCAGTTCCAGTCTGGGTGATAGAATGACTCTGTCTCAAAAAAAAAAATAAAAAAATAAGCTACAGAGGCAGCTCATAGTGCTGAGATGGAGGTAGCTCTGAATCTAGCCTCAACCCAATCCTTGCCAAGAAAGGAAGCCCTTTCCCTGTGCCCTTGCTTTCCTGAGTCCAGGAGAGATTAACAAGCCTCCTTATGACTCATTCTGTGAGTCAGACAGGGGAAGAAAAACAAGCACGTCAAAGTCTAACTTTCGGATGTGTAAAGACTTAGCAGTCTGATCTGTGACCAAAATTGTTGATTTGAAGAGCCGGGAAGGAAACCGTGAAGTTCTCTCTCCTTTCATCGTCTGGGGCTGTGCCCTCTGTGGGCTTTCTAAGTAAAGGCTCAGCTGGGAGGAAACAGAATCTGGAGAACACCCAGCTGCTCCCACGGGAAGCATCAGGGAAGAAGGCAAGGTGTGAATTCTGCCTTCTGCTCTGCTGGGATCCCTTTCACGTCTCCTTTGTCTCCAGGCAATCATGGTCCCTGTTTGTTTCTAGGTTTGACTTCCCATCTTGTGTCCTGCTTCCTTGTTTTGTGGTTCAAAATCTTCCACATTGGAATTACCTGGGGAGATTTAAGACATACTCATGCCTGGTTCTGCCTGTAGGGCCTGGGATTCTAGATCTTTACAAGCTCCCTGGTGATTCTAACATGTAACCAAGCTTGTGATCATAGCTCCTCTCCAGCACGTAAACTCTGCATAGAAATTACTTTTGTTATAGTTTTTTTAAATCTCTAATTGCCTGATGACATGTGCTGTCCTGGATTAAAGAATTTCATGCTTTAGGAAGGTATTTCCATGGATGATGAAACGTTTTTCTATATCCCAAAGTCATACTGCATCAGATATCAGAGCTAAAGATAAACCAGTGATAGTCTATTTAGGTCTGAAAACAGAATAAAGGGCAAAAAACAGCCTAATTTTATTCTAGCGTTGTTCTTTTTAGTCTCAATTTTCCCCATCCATTCTTCTTCCCTAAGGCTCTCAAATACCTCCCCACTCCCTCGATGTTTCCCTACTTGTATATTTCTTCCCATATTTTCCTACATTTAATCTATAATATGTAATATGTAATATTTAATCTATCACATGCACTATATATTAAATATAGGAAATATATTTTATATAATATACAATAACATATATAATATACATAATATATGTCATGTATAATTTAATATGGCATATATAATATGTACTATACATTAAAATATAGAAAATATATTAATATATAATACATATAATTTATAGGAAATAATTATATATCATATATTGATGTATATTTTCTATATTTAATATATTATATAGCTTATATAGTCTTGTATCATAAAATATGTGCTATATATTAAAATATATTATATATGTGAAATATATAAATTAAATAATATATTTTAATAACATTTAATATAAAATATGTAATATATAAATCTATTAAATAATATATAATATATATTTGAATGCTATATTATATATTTTAAATATATAAAATATATATTTTATATTATATATGATCTATAAACATATAAACATATATATTTTATATTATACATGATATATAACTATATGTTTTTATATATATATTTATATATTTTTTCTATATTTTTCTACTTACATATTTCTTCCTATAACCCAGAAGAAAGTTATGCTGTGATCTTCTGCCAGCAGTTCCAACCTCATGATCCAGAAAGCTCCTTCCAGTCTCTCCGTTCTGTAGGGCACCGGTGCTCCAAAACCCTCAGTCCTGGGGCAGCGGCAAGAGCCAGGAGCACTGCTGCTGGGGGGCTTCAGCCCCTAGGTGGCCAGGGTAGAGCAGAGGTCTTCATCCCTTTGGATCTCAGGACTCCTTTACATCCTTGAAGACCCCAGAGTGCTTTTGTTTCTATAGATTACATCTGTTGACAATGACTTTATTAGAAATTAAAACTGAAGCATAAAAAATATTACATAATACCTTACTTAAAGTAAGAATAACAAACCACATTCCATATTAACATAGATAACATATTTTCTGGGAAATAATATTTTTTTAAAATGCAATGCGAAGTGGCATTGTTTTACATATCTGCAAATGTCTTCTTTGTCTGGTTTGATAGAAGTTGACTGGACTCTTATATCTTCTCCTGTATTCAGTCCCCTGTGATTTACGTAGCTGCTTCTGGAAAATGACACTGTAAATTGATGAGAGAATGAGAATAAAAAAGGCACACAATATCTTAGTATTATGAAAATTGTTTTGATCTCGCCGACCCCTAAGGATTTCAGGAAACCCCCTGGGTATCTGAGCCACCCCTGGAGAACAACTGGTATTGACAGTTGAGCATGGCCAACAAAGTCAGCGTGGAGAGGATGATTAAGCAGTGCACAGTACCAGGGATAGGCAAAAACTGGGTACCTGTGTATAGACCCCAAAGGACTCACAACATGAGAAAACAGAAAATAAAAATGGATTTGGCTGAGTATGGTAATAATTGCTAATGTCATGAATATGCTTTTCTCACCCATTGTTAAGTTTCTGTGCAGTATACTATATTTCGGGTGAACTCAGTTATGATATTTACTTGATTGGAATCAGGAACTACACACACAGAACTACACGCATATTGACACAGTGAGTTTGCTGCTCATACAGCATGGCACTGTGGCTGGCGCCCTGGGGGAAGCCATTCCAGAAACACTGCTGTCCCAGCCCTGCCACTCTTGATGTGATCTTGGGGAGTGGATTTGAACAGTTTTAGTTAGTTTCTATATCATAATAGGTTAAGTAGTCAACGAGAAAAACTAACTATAATAAATATATATGCACCCAACATAGGAGCACACAGATACATATAGCAAGTTCTTAGACACCTACAAAGAGACTTAGACTTCTACACAATAATAGTAGGAGACTTTAACACCTCACTGTCAATATTAGACTAATGAGACAGAAACTTAACAAGGATATCCAGTACTTGAACTCAGCTCTGGAGCCAGTAGACCTAATAGACATCTACAGAACTCTCCACCTCAAATCCACATGGACATTCTTTTCAGCACCACATTGCACTTACTCTAAAACTGACCACATAATTGGATTCCCAAAACCTCTTCCAGTTTTAACATTGTCTGTTTAAAACTTTTTTTAAAAAGGATAGAGGGGTCATGGCATTCTTGAATAGTTTCAGGTGAACTGAAAAAGTAAATACCCAGAAAAATAAGAAGGAAATAAGATGGAACATTCACCAAATTCCAGGTAGAAGATCACTTTTGAGACATTATAAAACATTTCTAAAAATTTTTAAACACTATCAAGTAGAAAGTAAAATTCACCCACTGTATTTTGGTATATTTCCTTCTGAACATACTTTCCCAGGTCACACAGTACACAGAATCTAATATTCTGATTTTTACAAAAACATTTTTACAAAATATTTACATGAAGAGTTCCCTAGCCTTATAGTTGACGGTTAAAAATTGTATGTATTTAAGTTGTATAGCTTGAAGATTACAAATATGTATATATTAACAGACATTCATCACAATTAAATGTAAAATTCTTTATAATTTCCATTTAAAAGCATAAAATTCAACTGTATGAAAATGCTGTATTTAATAATTTGTATATATATATATGTGTGTGTATATATGATAAGTCGTATTAGGGCTCTAGAATTCTGGGTAATTTTGTTTCTATTCTGTTTTCAATGTCCTATTTTGTCCAGTATGGTTCAACGCTACTCTTATTATTAGAAAGCGTTTTAAGAACATACTTTTTAAAAAATGACAGAGCTATTGACTGTACTTACCAAGATGTCACATTCTTTGAAGAGTTCCAATGCAGATTTTTCTTGACTCTCATCAGACCCTCAGGCTTCACAGGCCTGCAGTCCCAAGGGTGTGGCTAGAATTCCAAGTAACCATCATCTAATCCTACCTGTTGGTGATTCATGCTGCCTTCACAAAGAATACCATCCCCATTCAGATAGCAAGCAACTTGTCACTTCACCATAGCACGGCTTCCAACATGCAACAACTTTCCTGGAATTCACTTTTCCTGATTCTGTGCCCCACCAACTTCCAGAAAGATAATGCAGAAATCACTCTACCGAACAGAACCATTAAACAGAGCCCTAGAGAAAACAGCAAAATCCAGCAGGAACCAGATAAACCCAGACACCGATCCCTCTTCCACAAGTCCCTTGTCTCAGGAACTTTAGGTCTGCCTCTCTGAGGAGGAGAGGGTGAGCTGAGTTGCTGAAAAACAAAAACATCATAGAATTGAGTAGCCTATGCAACTGAGATTTATTTGTTAAAATAGAAAATAGAATGTACATGAAGGTGAGGACAGAGCAAAGTGCTCCTGCCCACATTTAGGGGAAGAGCACCAAATCTGGTCAAATCTATTTCCAGCAAGTGATTTCTTTGGTTCATTCCCCCTGTCCAGGATTCTTGCAACCCTGTAATTGTCTTGGTGGCACTCGGATGTCTTGATTGAGTTGGGTTTTCCCTATGCTGGTAACATTTAGTTGGAAAATGCTCTACTGCACATATATTCATTTCCTAGGGATGTGATAACAAAGTACCATGAACTGGGTGGCTTAGAACCACAGAAATGTATTGTATTACAGTTGCGAAAGCCAGAAGTCTGAAATCAAGGTGTTCACAGGGCAGTTCTTTCTCTGAAGGTGCTGGGGAAGCATTTTTTTCAGGCCTTACTTCTAGCTTCTGGTAGCCTAAGGCAGGGGTTCCCAACCCCTGGGCCATAGACCAGTACCAGGCCAAACAGCCAGGGGTGAGCAAGCATAGCTTAATCTGTAATTACAGCCACTCCCCATCACTTGCATTACCACTCTGTCTCCTATCAGACGAGTGGCAGCATTCAATTCTCACAGGAGTGCAAACCTTATTGTGAACTGCACATTCCAGGGATGTAGTTTGCAAACTCCTTATGAAAATCTAAGGCCTGATGATCTGTCACCGTCTCCCATCACCGCCAGTCGTTAGTGCCTCCTATGTGCATGGGTGCCATACCAATGTTGTCACATTTTATCCTTACAACATTCAAGTAATCTGTGTCCACTGTACTCATTTTATGATGAGTAAAAAAATGTCCCAGGGAAGTTTGACTATAGACCTGCTCCCCTGACAAGGTGATGATCTTCTCACATCCAGTTCCAAGTTCATTTCTTCTAAGAACGCTTCCCTGGTAAATTGTGCACCACAGTTTGCCCTTCCTAGGACCACTGTGTCTCCATATGCAGTATTTCTATATGTCTGGTGCATAATTACATGGCTTTTCTATGCTGTTTTAACTCATTTATGCCTAGTGTTCCATTATTGGAACACTGAGCTTGTGGGAGTTATTTATATCCTGTTCAAGGTCATCACCAAGGTCTGATTTTTCACAGAAAAATTTGCAACCTCTGGCATAAATGGTTTAATACATTTATTCATGTCCCCACCTCAACTGAAAATTTTCAGAGAAGGAATACACCATCTATTTCACCATGCCATGAATCTAGCAAGATATTAAATAAATGTTGAAAAACTGACTGAGTGTACCTAAGAGATGGTTATCTTGGAGTGAATATGTCAGGTTTCTATGCATTTGGATTTGAGATGTTAGAATCACTTAATGAATACATTTTCTGAACTTTCTGGCCATGAATTTCCTTCCCCAATAGCAGGCTCAGTTTGAGGGAGTTTTCTCCACTTCCTTCTTAGGAAGTAAACTTACGCTAGAGTAGTTTGGGGCCATGTGAATCCTTCTTAAATGGACGTGTGACTGCAGCATATTCTGTATTTTCATTGTGTTCAAAATGGACAGGTGAATGGAGGAGACCTCCTCTTTGGCAGAAGTCGGGCCATTCTGGAATGAGGCCGGTGGGGCTGTTTCCCAGCACCCTCTTTGTTAGAAGTGCAGGAGCATACTATGCAGCCATAAAAAGGAACAAGATCATGTCCTTTGCAGGAACATGATCACGTCCTTTGCAGGAACATGGTGGAGCTGGAAGCCATCATCCTCAGCAAACTAACACAAGAACAGAAAACCAAACACTACATGTTCTCATTCATATGTGGATCTTGAACAATAAGAAGACATGGACACAGGGAGGGGAACAAAAAAAACCCTGGGGACTGGCAGGGGGTGGGAGGTGAGGGGAGGGAACCTAGATGACAGGTTAATAGGTGCAACAAACCACCATGGCACATGTATACCCATGTACAAATCTGCACGTTCTGCACATGTATCCTGGAATGTAAAGTAAAATTAAAACAAAAAGAAAGAAGTACAGGGGAAAGTACAACAGGCATGCTCACCCGTTATCAGGGGTCCTCAAAGACAGAAGCTGCATCCCATTTGTCTCTGTTCCCAGAGCCCATGAAGGAGCGTGGCACAAGGAGGTGTTCAATAACTGCTTGGTGAACACATGAATGAATAAATGAGATTAAAAAATATTCCTGAAGTATTGCCCCTAGGTCCAGGGCCTACAGAGAATGTCTGTTGATTATGCAGACCTTACCTGCCCCACCCCTTGATGTCATCCTCTGGGCCTGTGCTAATTTGCTTGACTAGTTTAACTGTCAAACGTGCTGGCTATAGAAGATTTAAGTTCAGGAAAGAGCACAGATCCCTTCTCTGGTGGTATTTTATTTTCTCTGTTGTTTTGCCCTGAAGTTCCATTCAAGCCTAATTTAGTCGGTATTAATGTGTATTTGTTGAATGACTCAATGCATAATTGCAGTTATCCATTAGAGACTCCTGATTACAGTTTTACATCCCAAGGAGTGCACCAACATATGAAAAGGTCAGAGTACAAGCAAAAGATAAATGCCTCCTCCCCACATCCTTTCTTCAGTCAATATCCGAAGAAGAATGGGAAAAATGACAAGCCTTTTCCCACCCGTATCCTCATTATTCCCTTACATTTCTCTGTCCCACCCATTCCTGGGCAGACAAATATCAAAGAACTGGAATTTGCAAATCCATCAATGCTTCATTTGTTTCCCATCTGTTTCCTAGGTATCTTGGAGCCCTTACACTTTTAAAAACGTGCGCCTCTCAACACTAGGCATGAATGACAGCATCAGATAAGGCAATTGTAACTTTCTTCTTTCATGCTGCATCTGTCCCACGACTGGATACAGTTGATTTACCTGTAGTAAAAGTGACAGTAACCAGAAAAGAGGATTACAGTACATTCAGAGGCAATCAAGGGAGGAAAATAGACCAAGTGCCAAGAGGGTATTAAATAGTAGAGCTATCTGCAAAGGCAGAACAAGCTTAGAGAGAGAGAAGAAAAATACTCTTTCAGGGACGATTGCTGTGCTTCAAAAATCTGGAATTTTATCAGAAGCTTGACAATTGAGTTTATATTTTAGGTAATTTAATAGGCAGACACAGTTTAATGGGTTTTGTTTGCAATTTGTTCAGGGCATCCCTGAAAGACTGTTTCTATTAGCAAAGTCATTCTTTCTGACTTTGGAAGTTATAGAAAACCCCTCTTCTTAATTCCTCCCATATGATTGTATACAGAGTCGGGTGCAGTGGCGTGTTGAAGGTGAAGGTGTATATAAAGCCACAGAATACAGGAAATTTTTTTCTTTTCTTTTTTTTTTTTCTTTAGTTTCACTTTTGTCACCCCAGCCTGGAGTGCAATGGCACAATCTCAGCTCACTGCAACCTCCTCCCAGGTTCAAGCAATTCTCCTGTCTCAGCCTCCCCAGTAGCTAAGATTATAGGATTGTGCCACCATGCCCAGCAAATTTTTGTATATTTAGTAGAGATGAGGTTTCCCCATATTGGCTAGGCTGGTCTCGAATTGCTGACCTCAGGTGATCCACCTTCCTCAGCCTCCCAAAATGTTGGGATTACAGACGTGAGCCACTACACCTGGCTAGGAAATTTCTTTGAACACAGATTTCCTTGAAAATCTGGAAAAGACATAATTTTAAAATTAAACCAACATGATTCATAATGTAATATAATGGGCATTTTGGCACAAATTTCAAAGATAAACATGAGATGTCATATAATTGTCACACTAGTGGCAGCTGCTTCCAATCAGCAGATCCCTCTTTCCTCCACCCCGAGGGTCCCCTCTGCTATTGACAAAGAGAGAGAAGAAGCCTCTGCACATGCATTTGTACATGGTAGAGAGACTGACTTTGAAATCCTCACCCTCTGCAGTTGTAAGTTACTGTGGAATTTCAAAGGCATCAGTACTTGAGTCCTGCCTTACTTTTGTTTTCATTGTTTCTTTCTTCTGGCTAATTCTCCAAGCTTGTGACTCTGCTGGTCTTCAGAGAAAGTTAATCAAACAAGCAATAAAATCAAATGTGTGGTACATGACTCATTTCTTCTCCCATTCTCCCACATTTTATGCCTCTCTCCAAAGGACTGCATCCTGTAGAGTGAGTCATGGGTGCCGGGTCTGAGAAATGATGGTGACCCAGCCCAAGATGAGGCTGGAGAAATCCAAAGAATACATCCTAAGCTGGTGGTGGTGAGAACTGGGAAAAGATCAAAATTCGATTTGTAGCATCTTTGTGAATTAATCATAAAAAGGGTGAACTAAAAGTACCTTAAAAAGTTGGGAATGATTACACTGCATAAGGTAAAGAACTGGAAAGTTTTCTTCCCCCCTTAAGCTTTGATATCTGCTATGGTTTGAATATTTATACCCTCCAAAACTCAGGTTGAAATTTAATTCCTAATGTGGTAGTATTGAGAGATGGGACATTTAAGATGTGATTGGGTCATGAGGGCTCTGCAATCATGAAAGGGTTAATCCATTCATGAGGTTAATGGATTAATAGGTTATCATAGGAGTGGCTTTATAAAAAAAGGAAGAGAGACCTAAGCTAGCATGCTCAGCCCCTCATCATGTGATGCCCTGTGCAGCCTTAGGCCTCTGCAGAGAGTCCTGCCAGCAAGAAGGCCCTCACTCAAGCGGCCCCTGGCATCTTGGACTGCTCTGTCTCCATAACTGTAAGAAATAAATTCTTTTCTTTATGAAGTATCCTGTTTCAGGCATTCTGTAATAATCAATAGAAAATGGACAAAGAGAGTAATGAATGTGGAAAATGAAAAATATGTCTTGAGTTTAAATCCTGCTCCTGTTGCTTGCTAGCTATAACCAGGGAAAATTACTTAGTCTCTCTGATCACCCATATGCTCATTTGTAAGGCAAGGATAACATACTATCTTTAGGTGAGAGGTTAAAGCTAGGACTTATGAATCATCTGACCTATAATATTCATTAATTTACTGTTTTAGCCCATTTTTTTCTGCTATAACAGAATCCCACAGTCTGGGTAATTTGTAAAGAACAGAGATTTATCTGGCTCCCAGTTCTAAAGACTGGAAAATCAAAAAGTATGGTGCCAAATCTGGCAAAGGTTATCTCATGGCATAAGGGCAAATAAGCACATGAGACAGAGTTAAAAAAAAAAACTGGGGAATTCATCATTTTGTTATGAGCTCACTCCTTCAATAACTAACCAGGGCTGTCCAATCTTTTGGCTTCCTTGAGCCATATCAGAAGAAGAATTGTCTTGGGCCACACGAAAAATACACTAATGGCAGCTAGTGAGCTTAAAAAAAAATTACAAAACTATCTCATAATATTTTAAGAAAGTTTATGAATTTGTGTTGGGCTGCATGTGGCCCATGGGCCACAGGAGGGAAATGCTACATAACCCACCTCCATGATAACATTAATCCATTCATGAGAGTGGAGACCTCATAACCTAATCACCTCTTGAAGGTCTCATCTCTCAACACTGCAGCATTGGTAATTAAGTTTCCAATACATAAACTTTGGAGGACATATTCTAACCATAGCATTGACTTTCATTAGTTACCTATTTCTGTGTAACAAAGTACCCTTAAAACATAGTAGCTTCCAACAACAAACATTTATTATCTTCGGGTCAGGAATATGGGTACAATATCATTTATAGCAGGGTCTTGGGACTCTGCAGACAATCTGTATCAGCAAAAAAAAAATCCCTAGCAAAAGACAGCTCAGGGTCTTTCCCAAGGCTGCAATGAAGGTATTAGCCAAGGCTGGAGTCTCATCTGAAGGCTCAACTGAAGGAGGATCTCCTTTTAAGCTCATCCACATGATTGCTAGCAGGCCTCCTTTCCTCACTGGCTCTTGGCCAAAGCAATGAGTTCCTTGCCATGTGGGCCTGACAATCTCTATCAGCAAAAAAAAAAAAATCCCTAGCAAAAGACAGCTCAGGGTCTTTCCCAAGGCTGCAATGAAGGTATTAGCCAAGGCTGGAGTCTCATCTGAAGGCTCAACTGAAGGAGGATCTCCTTTTAAGCTCATCCACATGATTGCTAGCAGGCCTCCTTTCCTCACTGGCTCTTGGCCAGAGCAATGAGTTCCTTGCCATGTGGGCCTCTCTATAGGGAAGTTCACAATTTGGAATGGCTTCCTTCAGAATGCCAAACAAGGGAGAAAGAGAAGACATTCACAGTGAAGGCACAGACTTCGTGTAACCTAGCCTTGAAAGCATAGTTCATTACTTTTGTCATACTCTTTTCATTAGATGAGAGTCACAATATTCAACCCACATTCAAGGGTAGGAGATTTACACAAGAGAGTGAATACCAGACGAAAGGGATCCCTAGGGGCTATCTTAGAAGCTTCCTACCATACTCCTGCATTCAATAGATGTTTATCAGTAGTCTACTGTTTTCCAGGCATTGTGCTAAGTAGTTAACTATACAAAAGTTTTAAGAAATGAGACATGGTACCTGCCTCATGCAGCTTATGAAAGGGGAGAAGACAGGCATGCTTTCATGTTAAATTGCAACTCACCATGCTAGGAGACACATAGTGCAGGGATTTGGCCAAGTCAACAGTCAGTAAATACAACATACTGTGTATTTCAAATAGCTAGAAGAGAGAATTTTTAGTGGCCCCAACACATGCAAGAAAAGATAAATACTCAAGGTGATGGACATCCCAAATATCATGGCTTGATCCTTGAAAAGTCCATGCATCTAACAAAATAACATATGTACCCCATAAATATGTACACATATTTGCATCAATAAAAAATAATCAACAATAACAACAACAAAGAAGTAGCTGAAGGACAGACTACAACAAAAATTATGAGATGTTTAAGGAGTGGGGACTTCATTATGGGCATTGGGGAGAGTGGACTTAAGGACTTTAAGCAGGACAGTGACATGAACAGATGTGGGTTTTAGAAAATTCCCTTGGTCAGCTGTATGGGGAGAAGGTAAGGTGGCTGGGGGCAGGGTGGAACAGACAGAAGAGAAGTTGACACTAGAGGCAGAAGGAAGAGCTTGGGGGCTGTTGTCTTGGCTTTGTTGAGTAACTATGAGAACCTAAACCAGGTAATGATATTAAAAGGAATAAAGGGGACAGAGCACAGACACAATCTGAAAGTAGAAATGGAAGGGTGTGGTGGTGGCTTCACATGGAGCAAACAGCAGATGGAAGAGCAGGGATGACATCATCCCATCTGTTCTCTGTAAATTGCTTTGTGTCTCTCAGGACACCTTGATGTGCATCATTGTTTTTTGTTGTTGTTGGAAGGAATCTCAAACTTACAGATAAATTGCAAATACAGAACAAAGAACTTTTTTCCCCAGACCACTTATGAGTAAGTTGTCAACGTGATTTTTCATCAACTCTGAGCACAAGCATTTCTTACAAACAAGGATAGTCTACATAACCACAATATAACTACCAAAGTCTAGAAATTAACATTGATACATTACCACCATCTAATCCTCAGACTATGTTCAAGGTTTTCCAATTTTCCCATAATGCATTTATAGCAAAAAGATACAGTTCAGGACCACATATTGCAATTAGTTATCACGTCTCCTGAATCTTCTTCAGTCTGGAAGAGTGCCTCGGACTTTCCTTCATGACCTTGACACTTCTAGAGATTTCAGAACAGTTGTTTTGCAGAATGTTCTTTGACGAGCTCTCACTGTTGGAGAAGACAGTTATTTCTTTGTGATTAGACTCATGTGATGCATCTTGCAACAGGCTATCCCAGCAGTGATGCTGTGGTCTTCTCAATGCACACTATTAGAGGGTGCACCATTTCAATTTACCCCATTACAGATGCTATTCGTTAGGATAAATTGATTAGGTGTCTGCCAGGCTTCGTAGTCTTACTCTTTTTCTCTTTATAATTCATAAATATTTTATGGAGGGGTCATTTGAGACAATGTGTTAGTGGGTTCCTTTACAGGGTCCAGAGTCAGTCATGGCAATGAACCATAAGTGATCAATAGCACTTCTTATATTATCACAAATGCTTATTTTTCATTTGTGTCATGGCCTTTCTGCTTTTTGTGGCATTCCAGGTATCAGAAAGATGCATCTATAGGGGAGAACCCAATGCTATTCTCAGACTAGGATAATCATGTGTGCTTGGAACTGGATGGTAAAGCCCTGCCTAGTGAGCCCTACTGTAAACAAGGCAAAAATATACTGCCCAAGGCATCAAGTCTCAGCCCAGCTGAAGACTCCTGGGAGTCTCCCAAGTATTCTAAGTTAAACTAATTTTAAAGTTTTTCTAATAAAAATTATGTAATATATCTGTCTTTAAACTAGCCCAAAAGAAATTAGGGAATGAGTCATCCCATTTACAAAAAAAAAAAAAATTCATAATAGAAGACTCTTTTATAATGCAAGCTGCCCACATGTATTTAAAAAGAGTTGGGAGGTAGGAAAATTCTAACAAGTACACGAATGACTAGGAGCACATCTATAGAAGTCAATTCTACCATCCCACATGTCCGGGACAGATGAGCCACTCTCACGAAATCACACAGTTCAACAACTGAAGCTCACAGGGTTGGGCAAACATTGATTCCAAGCTTGTGATTCAGAAGTACAATTAGAACATTTTTTAAATCCTCATTTTTTCCCATTAATTCAGTACTTACTGAGCATCCACGACTTAGTTTGACCCTGAAGCTATAACTGAACTAGGTGAAAATAATCTTTACTGCTATCAAATGTTCTTCTAGTAAGGAAGGCAGACAACGTACAAATAGACAAGTAATTTTTAAAGTTGCAAATTATGATATGTGTTGTGAAGGCAACAGCCAAGTAGCTCAGATTATGTGTTGAGAGAGCGGGGTGGGTGCAGGGAGAAGTTGGGAGGTACTGCTTTAGATGGAGAGGCTGAGAAGGCCTCTCTCAGAGATAGCTTTGAGTTGAAACGAACTCACCGGGTTTGTTTGTTTGTTTGTTTGTTTGTTTGTTTGTTTGTTTTGAGACAGAGTCTTGCTCCATCACTCAGGCTGGAGTGCAGTGGTGCGATCTTGGCTCACTGTAACCTCTGCCTCCTGCCTCAGTGGCCCCGGTAGCTGGGACTACAGATGCACACCACCATGCCTGGCTAATTTTTGCATTTTTAGTAGAGAGAGGTTGTCACCATCGTGGCCAGGCTAGTCTCGAACTCCTGACCTCGTGATACACCCACCTAAGACTCCCAAAGTGCTGGGATTACATACATGAGCCACCATGCCCGGCCAATCTCACTGTTAAGAGCCAGTTGATGCACAAGAGAATTCCAGGCAGCATAATTATGGTGCACAAGGCCTTGGGTAGAAGGAAGACTTGGCCTGTTTGAAAATGAAAGGAAACAGGAGATGGTGTGCCTGAAACTTAGTAAGAAGCTGTCATGACATGTGTTTGATTTGACAGGCCAGAGGAAGATCATGTGGGACCTTGGAGTTCATTCTAAGGGAAATGGGGAGCCACTGAAGAGTTGGAAGCAAATGAATGCTCTGATTCAATTTATATTTAAGAAAGAGACTCTTGATGGCAGCAGAATCAAGTTGGATATGGGTAAACCACATACATGCTGTACCAGCTGTACAGCAAGCAATAATAATGGTTTGAATCAAAATGGAGTGAATTCAAACATGAGATATATTTTATAAATAGAACTGACAAAGTCTGCATTAGGTGAGATGTGAGCTTAAAGCAAAGGAAAAATTAAGAACAACTTCTGGCTTCTAGATAAGCAACAAGCTAGTGCCATTTTCCAAGATGGGGAAGACATGCAGAAACACCAGCTTTGAAAATTGGTTTACAGGGAAAATCAAGAACTCATATGGATGTTACATGTCTGTGAAACATCTAAACCGAGATGTCAGAGGACAACTGGATAAGCATGCCTGAGTTTAGAGATGAGGTTAGCTCTGAAGAAGAAAATAAATGCATGTATATAACCAGGTAGGGGGTGGTTGGCCTATCCCAGCGTCAATTTGCTTACCCTTCAAAGGTTTAGACATCTCAAGACAGAATCATGGAGGTGATATGTCTCTCTTGCATTATGATTACTGTGTTAATTACATACAAAGTGTCTTACTTTACAAAGTACACACCAGTTGTCAATTGCTGAGTGTATAAAAAGTGTCAGGCATGCTACTTACATGATCTCATTTAATCTTCAAAATGTTAAGAGGCATAGAGAGCAGACAGAAGTACACCTAGAGGGCAGATTAGAAAATGGAAGCTCAGAGACATCGAGTAGCCTCCCTACCGTCACACAGCTGATGTTTGGCAAAGTTCGGAGAGGAACCCAGACCTCCTGTTTCCAAGGTCATGCTACTGCCCTCATAGACTCTCCTCCTCTCAGTAACAGTCTCTTACCTACCCCTCATGGGAGAGCAATTTCTACAGCACTACAATAGTAGAGAGGCTATGTGAGTTGAAATTTGGGGTGACTGAACCATTCTGAGCCTCTATTTCTTCTACTATAAAATGATCTAGCTACTATACAGATTGAAGATGGGAAATATAGAAAATATATCAAATAAAGTATATAAAATATAAATCCTATGCAACATATAGTTATATACACACACACACACACACACACACACACACACACGTGTAAAATGGGATATTGTAAAACCATTCAGGATGATTGCAAAATTAGTTTACTTTTTAAGATTTTTAAATTATAAGATACTTCGAAAAAATAAAAGTACAGAATATTGCATGACACCCATATATCCATATTTAAGAGATGTCAACATTTTGCTTTGTTTACTGAAAATATCATTTTTTGTTGTTTTATTTTCAAAAATGAAACACCGTAGAACCACAGGTGCAGTTATTAGTAATATACCATTCTCCTTTCCACTCCATAAATAACTAGTCAGCATGTAGCCTTCCCATGAAAGCTTTTATACTTTTACTACATACTTATGGATGCCTAAAAAATTCATGCTGTTGTTATATGCATTTACTACTTTTACATACATGGTACTATACTATGCACATCTTTCAATGACTTGCTCTTTTCACTCAAGTATAAAACAGTGGTTATTGTTTTTATAATAATAAAGTTCCTACTATTTACCAGAGTCCTTGCTTATAACTTACATATAATATCTCATTCAGCCCTTATAATAAACCTAGCAGGTATGTAAACCTGCCTTATCTTACCAAAGGGAAAACTAAAGTTCAGAGATATTAAGTCACTTTCGTCAAGTCACATAGCCAGTAAGTGACAGAGATGAGCCACAATTCAACTTTTTCCCTCCCATCAGGGTTTTTTTTTTCTTTTTCTTTTTTTGACATGTAGATTCAATTTCCTACTTGGCATTTCATTTTCCTTCTCTTTAAAAAATCGTATCAGATTTGTCTGTGTTTTTTCTTCCCAAGCTGTTTGCTAGCTTGTCCTGTGTTTTGGGTTGGTCAGGCAACTTGCAGGACAGATAGAAGGGGGCTTTTGAAGGCTCTCATGACCCTATCAGTAAATGCCTACATCAGAAAGAGTGCTTTCTCATTTCTGGTTATGCTTCTGCGAAAATGGGTGTTTTGACTACTACCATGTCATGAGAACCACCTCAAACGTTAGGAACTTTTATTTTTATGATTTTTCATAGTTCTATGGGTGGACTTTTGAGCTGGCTGGTTCTTCCGGTCTTTCTTGAGTTCTCTCATGCAGTGTCAGGCAGATGGCAGGTGGGGCTGAAGTCTGAAGATTTGACTGGGATGCTGGGATGGTTGGTTCTCTCTCTCATGTTCCACATGACTTCAGGGCCTCTCATTTCCGTTAGGCCTCTCCAGGTGGTCTGTTGATGTGGTCTCTCCAGCTGGATAGCCAAATGTCTTGCTTGACAGCTTAGCTCCAAAAGTGCAAGGAAGGAAGCCACCAGGCACCGTTAAAGCCCAGAACCAGCACATTGTCACTTCTGCCAAGTTCTATAGTTTCAAGTGAGTCACAGGCTCAGCTCAGTTCCCAGGTGGGTGGAACTACACTGAGGTGCGAACACTGGGAAATGCAGTTCGTGGGGACCATTGTTTGAAAGCTAGCTACCACAATAGGAAAACTTAAGACAGGACTTCATCTCATCCTCTAAACTTTCTTCCTATAAACATTCTCTTTAATGAGTTAATTCTCTCCTAATATGCTTGAGAGGCTTTTAAGCAACACTTTACGGCAAGGCAAGTAAGAAACCAAATTGGCAATATGGCATCACCACAGTCAAAGACTGAGTCAGCTTGGGAAACCAAGATTCTCAACAAAATACTCTTTCCCTAGTCCTACCTGCTCAACTTGTTACCTTCTCCACTACAGGAACTCTTCTCTAAAAGCTTCCTCAAGGGTTAGCTTTCTCACTGGCTCTGAGGCCCATGCCACCAGATGGCAGCCACAGAAATATCAGAACATTTCTCTGAATTGGATTTCAATCAGCTGATGTTTAATTTTAGACTTTGAGATAGACCACATTGTACCCTACCTTCTCCCACTTGAAAAATCACAACACAGTAATGGTGGCCAGAAATCTTTTTTGTCACCTTAGAAAATATTTTTAACTCTCTCAAAGCCATAGGAAGAATTTTTTTTAAGTTAACATATTTTTAGAAGCAAAATAGTCACATAGTCATGGTCAGAACGTAACATGTTCAAAAAAGAGAGAGTAACAAATTTCCCCATCCATAACCCACTCCCTCAGATATGCAGGTTCCCTCCAACATTAGTTTCTTATTTTCTTCCAGAGATACTATTTCTTCTTCCAGAAACATATGCACATATAAGTAAATATGCATACATATTCTGTTTCCAGTTTTTGACACAAATGAATTCACACTCTACATCCTACTCTGCATCTTGTTTTTCTTATGTAATAATCTTAAACATTCTTATACATCAATACATAATTTTCTTTTCTTTTTTATTTTTATTTTTTGAGATTGAGTCTTTGCTCTGTCACCCAGGCTGGAGTGCACTGGCACAATCTCAGCTCACTGCAACCTCTGCCTCATGGGTTCAAGCAATTCTCCTGCCTCAGCCTCCAAGTAGCTGGGATTACAGGCTTGAGCCACCATGCATGGCTAATTATTGTATATGTAGTAGAGACAGGGTTTCACCATGTTGGCCAGGCTGACCTTAGGTAATCCTCCCACCTTAGCCTCCCAAAGTGCTGGGATTACAATTACCACCTATAATTTTCCTTTTCACTTTTATCAAGCAGCAAGTATTCTGTTGCCTGCACGTACTGTCATATACTTAAACAGTTCCCTATTGATGGGCACTTAGGTTTTTTCCAATATTGTGCTATAATTAACAAGGGTACAATGAATAAAATTGCATATATATAATTTCATATATGTGTGACTTTATATGTGGGATAAATTCCTAGAGTCTGAATCTCTAGATCAAAAAGTGAGGTTTTTTTTTTTTTTTTTAGACAGACTTTCGCTCTTGTTGCCCAGGCTGGAGTGCAATGGCGCGATCTCGGCTCACCACAACCTCCGCCTCCTGGGTTCAGGCAATTCTCCTGCCTCAGCCTCCTGAGTAGCTGGGATTACAGGCATGTGTCACCATGCCCAGCTACTTTTTTGTATTTTTAGTAGAGACGGGGTTTCACCATGTTGACCAGGATGGTCTCGATCTCTTGATCTCGTGATCCACCCGCCTCGGCCTCCCAAAGTGCTGGGATTACAGGCTTGAGCCACCGCGCCCGGCCCCCGAGGTTGTTTATATTTTGATTGATATTGCTGAACTGCCATTCAAAGATGTACTAATCTGCACTCCCACCAGCAATCCATGGTTTGTCTATTTATTCTACTCTTATTAATCCTTTCCAATTTTTAAATTTTTTCCACCTAATAAGATAAAAATGTTTTTTTCAGTTTAATTTTATTTTTATTGTCTTTTATTATGAACGAAATTGATCATTTATTCTTATGTTCAGGTGTCATCTATATTTCCTTTTCTGAGAACTATGTATTTAAATTCCTTCTGCTCATATTCATTTTAATTTAGCTGCTATGTTGATATAGGAGAGCTTTCCTATATGCAAGAAATTAGCCATATGAGTTGCAAATAATTTTTGTCACTTAATCATTTGTCTTCCTACTTTATTTAAAATAATTTTGCCAAGCAGAAAATTCTTTGTTTTAATATAGTTAAATTCACCAATGTCAGGTTTTCATATCTTTTTTTTATAATAACTTCTCCACTCTGAGGGAAAAAAAATCAATTAGTATTTTACAACATTTCATGATTTCATCTGTTACTTTAAGTCTTTCATTAATATAGAACTTATTTTAGTGAAAAGTGTAAGGCATGTAGTCAACTTATTTTTTTCCCCAAATCCCTACCTAGTTGTCTCAACGTCATGTATTAAGTAATTCATCTCTTCCCTAGTGACTTTGGGTGCTACTTCTATGACACCAAATCTTCCTACTCAACATAAGTTATGTGTTTTTGTTGTTCAAGTCTTTTTTATTTTCTTTCAAAAGCATTGAAAAATGTTTCTTCCTATAGTTCTTATATAATTCTTATTAAGTTTACCCCTTAAATACTTTTTCCTTTTTTGGTTCTTGTTACTATCATAAATGATTAACTTCTCTCCCATTATAACCTATTGGCAATCTGATAGTCCTATCTTTGCACTTGTTTTGTTTGTTTATATAAAGGCATTGATTTTTGAATATTAACTTTACCTATTTTGTTTCTGAAAAAATGCACCTTCATCTTGGGTTTTAAATAATTCTTACAATTTTCCAAGGAAAATGAGCATTTGAAAGAGAAGGATTACCATTTATACCAGGAATCAATAAATTACACATATAACTAATTACACAAATAGACTATCAAAGTCTTTAGATGTTTTGATTATTAGACACTATATAGAAAAAATATGCTTGGTATATTTAGAAATTAGAAGATAAGCTTATACATATCTGCAGGGCCAAAAGCTACAAATACTAACCAAGAAGCTTTGAAAATTAACCAAATAGAACTCTTAGAAATGAAAATGTAATAATTGAAATAGAAATTTTAATGGATAGAATTAAGAGCAGATTAGATTCAGCCGAAGAGAACATTACCAAACTGGAAGATAGAACAGAAGAAAATTATCCAGAATGCAGACCAGAAAGACAAAAGGATATAAAAATATATGGAAGAGTGAAAGATAGAAGAGAGGGAATGAAGGATAGAATGAAAGAGCTTCACCTACATATGATCAGAGTTCCAGAAGAAGAGAGAGAATGAAGGTCAAGTCCATATTTGAAAAAGTGGTGGTAAATTTTCATGCATTTCCAGGACCAATGTGAGAGAACAAACTACAGAATCAAGAATTTCAGACTCCTCAAGCAAGTTAGATAAAAACAAACAAACAAAATAAAACCAATCACACCTAGAAATGTCATAGTAAAATTGCACAAGAGCGAAGGTAAAGAAAAAACATCAAATGAGATCAAATGTATTGCTCTTGAAGGAGCAACAATTAAACTAACAGCAAACTTGTTAACTGCAATAAATGAAGTCAGTAAACAATGCAATAACATCTTCAGTGTGCTGAAAGATAGTAATTGCTGATAGAATTCTATACAGGGTAAAATTATCTTTTAAGGATGAGAGCAAAATGAAGACATTTCTAAAAACATAGTGGAAACAGTTTGCTACCAGCGGTATCTCTCTAAAGGAAATACTAAAAGAGGAACTTCAGACAAAAAGTGATCATAATTGGAAGATCTAAGATATAGGAAGGAATGAAATGTGGACAAGAGACATTAACACATTTCTCAGAAGAACTGTAGCCAATAAAGGCATAAGAAGCTTTTCAACATCATTAGAGATCGGGGAAATGAAAATCAAGACCACAGTGAGATTACATTTTCTCCCCATTCAATCATCAAAAATTAGAAAATGTTGGACAATACCAAGTGTTGGAAGGTATGTGAATACACAATCCACAGGCTTTCTTTTACGGTGCTTATGGGACTATAAACTGGAAAGTGGTTTGGCAGTGTCTTCTAAGTTGGATGTTAACCTATTTATAATTCAACAATTCATTCTAGGTTTGTACTGAAGAGGAATTCTTGCACATATATAGGAGTCATATATAAACAATGTTCATAACAGTACAATTTAGCAAAAACATGGAAATAATTCCAAATGCTATCAATAGGAGAACAGATTACTAAACTGTAGTTTATGCAGATATAATATGTAGCAGTTAAAAACGATCATATGTAGTCAATTGGAAAGTTGTCTCAAAAGGTTATATGCAGAATGACATATGCAGCCAAAAGCAACTGGAATTTTATACATATATGTATCTTAGGAGTACACATAGGAGCACTACACCTACATAAAAAGAAGTTTTGGAATGATAAACCTGAGATTCAGGATGATGGCTACCTGGATGGGGGAGGCAGGAGGATAGGATTGGTAAAATGAAATTATTGTTAAGATCCTGGTGTTTGTCTTAGGAAATGAGTTTGCAGGGGCTTATTAGATTATTAAAACCAACTAACCAAATAAAAAGGTAATGAATGGGGCAATACTGAGAGTATGCCATGAACCAAAGATTATGTTTCATCCAATTTTGTATATTTAAATTCTATAGAAAGAAAAATTAAATTGAAACACAGGCTAAGGAGTCCAAGAATGTCAGCTATGGGTCCTAGAATCAGCAAAGTTAGAGTTCTGTAAGGACAGAAACAGAGTATATATTTTCCCAACTAGGAGTGGGAAAAAAAGTAGTATGATGAAAAGAGAATCAAACAAGAAAGGAAGAAAAATGAGAAAATATAACAAGAAGGAAGAATACTATATCAAACATAGATATAAATCTAATTAGATGAATAGTTACAGTAAGTGTAGAGGAATAAATCCTCCAGGTATAAGATAAATATTATCAGAGTGGATAAAATAATTACTCAGAATTTAAATACTGTGAAAAAAATGAGATTGGAACAGAAAGATATGCTCTATATATAAAATAATGAGGATGGAAACTGAAAATGGCAATGCATTTTACTCCTAGACTTCATTTTGAAAAGTTTCACCTTACATAAAGTCTCTGCACATACTTCTACCTGCTATTGCAACCTTCTCCTGAGCCCCTAACCATAATAGCTTAATGAGTCTTTAACTACACACAATTGTGGGGCTTGTAAATGAAACAACAACAACAACAACAACAACAACAACAACAACAACAAAAAACCATGCAACGATAATACACATTGTTTCTGGGGAGAATTTCTCCTTTAATAAGGAGAGCAAGTTAAAGTGCTAGCTTATTTCAGACCTTGGGAATCCACTACATGTGCTTAGATGCTTAATAATCCAAGCATGAATGCACTATACATAGGACACTTGTATATGACTGAGCCACTGTAGTGGATGCTGTAGTGCACTTTCCTAAAACCTCCTTCAGGGTCAAGTCACTTATTTCCCCAACTGCCAGGAATATGGAATACTAATGGCTTACCACTGAGTTTCTCCTAAAATGTCCTCTGCCAAAAGTTATGTCCACTCCCTGGGGAGTCAATGTGGGAGTACAAAGAGCCAGTCCTCTTGCCTCACTTCAGGATGCCTCTAAAGGGCCATTCAAGTTTCAGAGCTCCTTATGGGATCTCCTTATGAGGTTCCTCTTGCTATAGCATTGCAATTCAGCTTCTCTCTTTACCCAGTGCTTCTTCCCTCGTTCTCTTACAGGTACGGCATAGAATATGGCCACTCTTCTTAAGACTCCAACTCCCTAACACCAACTGGATGTTATACAGTTTAATTCTGGTACTAACCACCTGGAGTCAGCTCAGATCTCAACAAGTTAAAGGTAAAGTCCTCCAAAGAGTCCCCTCAGATGCCACCTGCAAGTCTTCACACCACCTGCACTTCTGACCAACTCACTACAAATTTGAGGGTTCTCATGAACCCCTCAGGCTTGATATACTACTAGAATGATAAACAGAACTCAAGAGACTCACTCTACTTATTATTACAGTTTTATCATAAAGGAGACACAGGAAGGGCTAGTCAAACAAACAGATACATTGAGTGAGGTCTGGAAGGGAACACAGAGCTCCTGTGCCCTCTCTGCATGAAATTAGGATGCCCCATCCTCCAAGTACATGGATATATAATCAATACCTGAGAGCTCCACTGAGAGCTTTGAGCCCAGAGTTTTTGGTGGGAGTTTCATTATGTAGACATGATTGGTTGAGCATGTGATTAAACTCAATCTCTAGCCCCCTTATTCTCCCTGAAGGTTGGGCTAGTGCAAAATCCCAACCCTCTAATCAGGTGGTTGGTCTTTCTGGTGACCACCCCTCATTCTGAAGCTATAAGGCTTCCATTCTAAAGCTATCAGGTGTCCATCTTGAGTCATCTCATTAGCATAACAAAGACACTTCTATCACTTAGGAAATTCCATGTTTTTGAAGCTCAATGTCAGGAGCACTGAACAAAGGCCAGACAAATTCTTTATTATTATATAACAGGTTATTGAATGCTGGGAAGATGGCCACCTAAGAACAGCTCAGGACTTCAGCTCCCAGTGAAAGTGCAGAGGGTGAGTGGACGCCGCATTTCCAGATGAATTTTTATTGTCCACAGACCAGGAGATACCCAGGCAGAGGGGTCACCAGTGCCACAGTCCCGGCTGGTGCAGCTGTTTTGGCCCCCTTCGGGCTGATTCGGCCCGTGCGGCTGCTGTGACCATGCCCTGTTGCGCCGGTTCTCCATACAAAAGCCACTGGTCTGGGAGCCGTCTTAGCTGGCGATCGAAGCCCTGAGACAGCAGAGTTGCCCATTCATCTGAAATAGCAAGCCAGGCCAGGAGATTCCTAGGCAAAAAATCCACCAGGAGCCGGTGCCGCTGTGTGAGCCAACTCAGTGAGTCGCAGCATGGGAGATCCCGGTGCCTTTTCAACAAGCGACTGGAAGGTGGGGTCATTCAACTTAAAAAATAAAAGACAAGACTCTGAGTCAGGGAGCCAGGTGATCAGGCTCAGTTGGTCCCACCCCTGACCCCCACCACAAGGAAAACAAAAACAGTAATTGGAAACCCTCCGGGGGTTTCAAATCAAGGACAGCTGAATCCGGGATGGTTCAGAGCAAGGAGAGCTGAACCCAGGACGGTCTGGCTCGGTGGGGGAGGGGCGTCCGCCATTACTGAGACTCTCCACCTCTACGGAGGCAGGCCGCCATCACCGAGGCAACCCGCCATTGCCAAGGCAACCTGCCACAACAGAGAGAGTCCGCCATAACAGAGGCGGGGCCACCATTGCCCAGACAGTTCTAACTACGCCCATATAAACAGGACTGCAGGGAAGAGGCAGGGCAGCTGGGTGGAGCCCACAGCAGCTCAGCAAAGCCTCAGCAGACAGACAGTGGCTAGGCATGCTGCTTGCTGGGTGGGGCAGATTTGAAAGAAAAATTTAAAAAGGCAGTAGTGCAATGGAAACTCATAAAGCCCCAACTCCTTAGGACAGAGCACCTGGGAACAAAAAGTGCTTTATGAGTTCAGCTGCAGCAGACCTAAACGTACCTGCCCAGCAGCTCTGAATGAACAATAGACCTCACAGCTCAGGACTTAAGCCCCAATAAAAGATAGACTGTCTCCTCAAGTAGCTCCCTGACCCCCACAGATCCAAAGACTCACCTCATAAAGGAGAGAATGGACTGACAGTTGGCGAGCATCCTTCTGGTACAAAGATAGAGGAAGAGGAAACTGGTAGCAACCCTTACTGTTCTGCAGCTGCTGCAGGTGATCCCTAGGCAAGCAGGGCCCAGAGAGGACCTCAGCAGTCCTACAGCAGAGGGGCAAGACTGTTAGAAGGAAAGCTTAAAAAAAAATAAAAATAAAAAAGAAGTACCTTCAGCATCCACGAACTAGAAGCTCACTCAGAGACCCAATCTAAAAGACAGGAACTACAAAGAAAACAGGGGGATAAACCCACAAAAATGGGAAGAAATCAGCGCCAAAAGGATGAAAACTACCGAAACCAGAACACCTCTCCTCTTAAAAGGGATCACAACTCCTCACCAGCAAGGGAACCAGACCGGATGGAGAAGGAGGGTGATGAAATGACAGAATCAGTCTTCAGAAGGTGGGTAGTAAGAAACTACAGTGAGCTAAAAACATGTTCTAACCCAACGCAAAGAGAATAGGAACCTTGAAAAAAGATTGGACGAAATGCTGACGAGAATGGACAGCATAGAGAGGAATATAAGTGAATTGATGGAGCTGAAATACACAACACGAGAACTTCGTGAAGCATGCACAAGCTTCAACAGTCGAATTGACCAAGCAGAAGAAAGGATATCAGAGGTCGAAGATCAACTCAATGAAATAAAAAGAGAAGGCAAGAACAGAGAAAAAAGCACAAAAAGGAATGAACAAAATCTTCAAGAAATGTAGGACTATGTGAAAAGACCTAATCTACATTTGATAGGTGTACCTGAATGTGATGAAGAGAATGAATCCAAGCTGGAAAATACTCTTCAGGATATTATCCAGGAAAACTTCCCCAACCTAGCAAGGCAGGCCAATATTCAAATACAGGAAATACAGAGAACACCACAAAGATATTCCTCAAGAAGAGCAACCCCAAGGCACATAATCGTCAGATTCACCAGGGTTGAAATGAAAGAGAAAATGCTAAGGGCAGCCAGAGAGAAAGGTCGGGTTACCTACAAAGGGAAGCCCATTAGACTCACAGCAGATCTCTCAGCAGAAACTCTACAAGCCAGAAGAGACTGGGGGACAATATTCAACATCCTTAAAGAAAAGAACTTTCAACCCAGAATCTCCTAACCAGCCAAACTAAGCTTCATAAGTGAAGGAAAAATAAAATCCTTTGTGAACAAGCAAGTACTCAGAGATTTCATCACCACCAAACCTGCTCTACAAGAACTCCTGAAAGAGGCTCTACACATATAAAGGAACAACCAGTACCAGCCACTCCAAAAACACACCAAATGGTAAAACAGCATCAACACAATCAAGAATCTGCATCAACTAACCAACAAAACAGCCAGGTAGCATCAAAATGACAGTATCAAATTCACACATAACAATACTATCCCTAAATGTCAATGGACTAAATGCCCCAATCAAAAGACACAGACTGGCAAATTGGATAAAAAGCCAAAACCCATCAGTGTGCTGTATCCAGGAAACCCATCTCACATGCAAGGATACACAAAGGCTCAAAATAAAGGGATGGAGGAAGATCTACCAAGCAAATGGAGAGCAAAAAAAAGCAGGAGTTGCAATTCTCATCTCTGATAAAATAGACTTTAAAGCAACAAAGATCAAAAGAGACAAAGAAGGACACTACATAATGGTAAAAGGATCACTGCAACAAGAAGAGCTAATGATCCTAAATATATATGCACCCAATACAGGAGCACCCAGATACATATGGCCAGTTCTTAATGACTTAAAGAGACTTAGACTCCCACACAATAATAGTGGGAGACTTTAACACCACATTGTCAGTATTAGACAGATCAACCAGACAGAAAATCAACAAGGATATCCAGGACCTGAATTCAGACCTGGAACAAGCAAACCTAATAGACATTTACAGAACTCTCCACCCCAAATCCACAGAATATACATTCTTCTCAGCACCACATCACACCTACTCTAAAATTGACCACATAATTGGCAATAAATCACTCCTCAGCAAATGCAAAAGAACAGAAATCATAACAAACAGTCTCTCAGACCACAGTGCAATCGAGTTAGAACTCAGAATGCAGAAACTAACTCAGAACCGCACAGCTTCATGGAAACTGAACAACTTGCTCTTGATTGTTGACGGGATAAACAATGAAATGAAGGCAGAAATTAAGATGTTCTTCAAAACCAACGAGAACGAAGACACAACATACCAGAATCTCTGGGACATATTTAAAGCAGTCTCTAGAGGAAAATATATAGCAATGAGTGCCCACATGAGAAGAAAGGAGAGATCTAAAATTGACACCCTATCATCAAAATTGAAAGAGCCAGAGGAGCAAGATCAAAAAAACTCAAAACCTAGCAGAAGACAGGAAATAACTAAGATCAGAGCAGAACTGAAGGAAATAGAGACGCAAAAACTCTTCAAAAAATCAATATATCCAGGAGCGGGCTTTTTGAAAAGATCAACAAAATAGACAGACCACTAGCCAGATTAATAAAAAAGAAAAGAGAGAATAACCAAATTGATGCAATAAAAAACGATAAAGGGGATATCACCACAGATTCCACAGAAATCCAAACCATCATCAGAGATTATTACGAACAACTCTATGCACATAAACTAGTAAACCTGGAAGAAATGGATAAATTCCTGGACACCTGCATCCTCCCAAGCCTAAACCTGGAAGAAGCCGAAACCCTGAATAGATCAATAACAAGGTCTGAAGTCAAAGCAGCAATAAAGAGCCTACCACCCAAAAAAAGCCCAGGTCCAGATGGATTCACAGCTGAATTCTACCAGGCATACAAAGAGGAGCTGATACCATTCCTTCTGAAACTACTCCAGACAATCCAAAAAGAGGGAATCCTTCCCAAATCATTTTATGAGACAAACATCATCCTGATACCAAAACCTGGCAGAGACTTAACAAGAAAAGAAAATTTCAGGCCAATATCCATGATGAACATAGATGCAAAAATCTTCAATAAAATACTGGCAAACCGACTGCAACAGCATATCAAAAAGCTCACCCACCATGATCAAGTAGGATTCATCCCGGGGATGCAAGGCTGGTTCAACATATGCAAGTTCATAAACGTAAATCACCACATAAACAGAACCAAAGACAAAAACCACATGATTATCTCAATTGATGCAGAGAAGGCCTTTGACAAAATTCAACAGCCCTTTATGCTAAAAACCCTCAATAAACTAGGTATTGATGGAACGTATCTCAAAACAATAAAAGCTGTTTACGACAAACCACCAGCCAATATCATACTGAATGGGCAAAAACTGGAAGCATTCCCTTTGAAATCTGGCACTAGACAAGGATGCCCTCTCCCACCACTCCTATTCAATATAGTACTGGAAGTTCTAGCCAGAGCAATCAGGCAAGAAAAAGAAATAAAGGGTATTCAAATTGGAAAGGAGGAAATCAAATTGTCTCTATTTGCAGATGACATGACTGTATATCTAGAAGACCCCATCATCTCAGCACAAAATCTCCTGAAACTGATAAACAACTTCAGCAAAGTCTCAGGATACAAAATCAACGTGCAAAAATCACAAGCATTCCTATACACCAGTAGCAGACTTAAAGAGAGCCAAATCAAGAACGAACTGCCATTCACAATTGCTACAAAGAGAATAAAATACCTAGGAATACAACTAACAAGGAACGTAAAGGACCTCTTCAAGGAGAACTACAAGCCACTGCTCAACAAAATAAGAGAGGACACAAACAGATGGAGAAACATTCCATGTTCATGGTTAGGAAGAATCAACATCGTGAAAATGGCCATACTGCCCAAAGTAATTTACAGCTTCAACGCTATTCCCATCAAGCTACCAATGACCTTCTTCAGAGAACTGGAAAAAAACACCTTAAACTTCATATGGAACCAAAAGCGAGCCTGCATAGCCAAGTCAATTCCAAGCAGAAAGAACAAAGCAGGAGGCATCACACTACTAGACTTCAAACTATACTGCAAGGCTACAGTAATCAAAACAGCATGGTACTGGTACCAAAACAGAGATATAGACCAATGGAACAGAACAGAGGCCTCAGAGGAAATACAACATACCCACAACCATCTGATCTTCGACAAACCTGACAAAAACAAGCAATGGGGAAAGGATTCCCTGTTTAATAAATGGTGTTGGGAAAACTGGCTAGCCATGTGCAGAAAGCAGAAACAGGACCCCTTCCTGACACCTTACACCAAAATTAACTCCAGATGGATTAAAGACTTAAACATCAGACCTAACACCATAAAAACCCTAGAAGAAAATCTAGGCAAAACCATTCAGGACATAGGCGTAGGCAAGGACTTCATGACCAAAACGCCAAAAGCAATGGCAACAAAAGCCAAAATAAACAAATGGGACCTAATCAAACTCCACAGCTTCTGCACGGCAAAAGAAACAGTCAGTAGAGTGAATCGGCAACCAACAGAATGGGAAAAAATTTTTGCAGCCTACCCATCTGACAAGGGGCTGATATCCAGAATTTACAAAGAACTAAAGCAGATCTACAAGAAAGAAACAAACAAGCCCATTCAAAAATGGGCGAAGGATATGAACATACACTTTACAAAAGAAGATATACAGGAGGCCAACAAACATATGAAAAAATGCTCATCATCATTGGTCATTAGAGAAATGCAAATCAAAACCACATTGAGATACCAACTCACACCAGTTAGAATGGCGATCATTAAAAAATCTGGAAACAACAGATGCTGGAGAGGATGTGGAGAAATAGGAACACTTTTACACTGTTGGTGGGAATGTAAATTAATTCAACCATTGTGGAAGACAGTGTGGCGATTCCTCAAGGACCTAAAAATAGAAATCCCATTTGACCCAGCAATCCCATTACTGGGTACATATCCAGAGGATTATAAATCATTCTACTACAAGGACACGTGCACACGAATGTTCATTGCAGCACTGTTTACAATAGCGAAGACCTGGAACCAACCCATATGCCCAATGATGATAGACTGGATAGGGAAAATGTGGTACATATACACCATGGAATATTACGCAGCCATCAAAAATGGTGAGTTCACGTCCTTTGTAGGGACATGGATGAACCTGGAAACCATCATTCTCAGCAAACCTACACAAGACCAGAAAATCAAACACCGCATGTTCTCACTCATAGGAGGGTGTTGAACAATGAGAACACATGGACACAGGGAGGGGAGCACTACACACTGGGGTCCGTTGGGGGGAAATGGGGAAGGGACGGGGGAGTGGGGAGAAAGGACAGATACAGGTGAGGGGATGGAAGGCAGAAAACCACACTGCCATGTGTGTACCTATGCAACAATCTTGCATGTTCTTCACATGTACCCCAAAACCTAAAATGCAATAAAAAAGAAAAAAAAAAGAAAAAGAGCATTGCTCTTTTATTTTTTTCCCCCACTTAACAGTGTATTCTTAGAGATGTTTTCATTTTCTTCCTTATGAAGGTACTTTGTTTTTCAGTGGTTGCCTGATGTTTAATAGTCTGAATGTTACATGGGTTAGCTACTTCTAACCAATATGCAGATTATTCTTCATCTTGTGTTGTTACAGAGAATGCTATATTAGATGTCCTCAAAAACAAAAAAAAAAAAACAAACAAACTACCTCCCTAGTATTTTCAAAATAAAATTCATGTGTCTTAAAAGGGGAGACAATACCAACATCCCCATTTTTGACCACTCCTGGCTTTCTGCCCTCCTCTCCAGCAACACAAATTCGTCAACCTATAACACGCCTTTCCTTACTCTGTGCCTCTCTGTTATTGCTGGACCTGAATGTCCCCTTAACCCTTCTCTGCTCAATTAGCCCCTATTCATTCTTTATTACTCAGTTCAGGTGTTAAATCTTCCCGGCAACTATTCCACACCACTTTCATCATTGCATGCACCATACTGTATACAATTGCTTTAGTTATACACCTGTTTTCTCCCCTGGATTATAAATTCCTCCAGGAACCAAGGCTAATACTTGTGTCTTATTGTTTTTATATCCAACATGTTTAGCAAGGTGTCTGAAACATAGCATGTAGTCAGTTACAATTGAATGAATGAAGGAAAATGAAACATAGCATGTGGTCAGTTAAAACTGAATGAATGCAGGTCTATCTACACTCACAGATTTATTGGATCCTACACCCCCACCCACATGCATATTTGTTCCTTTTGAAAGTTAATGAGTCTGGTAGATTTCTTTTTCACTAATCAGTGATAATATTATAAACACACACACACACACACACTCTCTTACACAAACACACACCATAGTGTATAGATAACTATATATTAGGTTGGTACAGAAATAATTCCCATCTTTGCCATTGAATGTAATGGCCAAAACTGCAATTACTTTTGCATAAACCTAATTGTATCATTCATTTAAAGATTTGAAAGGTCTTTTAAAAAATATTGTCTCAATTAACCCTCTTTAGTTATTTTGTCTTTAAAGGTTGCTGGGGGGAAAAAATATGCCCATCCTAAAGTCAAGGCAGGGTGGGGTAGGCAGAGGAAATAACTGGTAGGCTAACAGTGAGATCAAGAGAAGTGCCACATGCTTACACATGTCTCTGCTTCTTTCCTGCCCTAACATGACTTGTTAGCCTCTGCAGGAACACAGTAAGGCATCTTCCTTATAATTATACTTCTCAGTGATAATATCCACACCTTGCACTATTGCAAAACTTTTCAAAGCAATATCATAAAGCCAAGACATGACAGCAGGTCCTCAAATAAAAGTTAGTTATTTTCTACATTAATAAGGCATTGTGCAACAAATAAATATCCAATACTGGAAAGAAAATTATACAATACATGCATTGTTTAATTTTGTATTTTCTTCTGGTCGTGTAAGTACCTTAGTTGAGGTCCTTATTCTTGAAGACAGTGGCAAAAACCGCTATTACTTTTACACCAACCTAAAAATAGCTTTTTCAGTGTCCCTTCCAGGCCCGGGGTTAAATGATTTAGTGGATCATCTCCAGCCTTGTGGTTCTAAGGGATAGAAACTATTATCCTCACTTCACAAATCCTGAGTTCGAGAGAGGTTCACACCTCATTCAGGGTCACATAGTTTAAATAAATAAATAAATAAATAAATAAAACAGGCAGTCCTGGAACCTAGATCTGCAAGAATTGAAAGCCCATTTTCTTTTCCTAACCAGGCTCTCTCCTGTTTTTAATTCATAAACAGGGCTGTTGACTCAGGCTCCCTGGTGTAAGATTCAAGACTCACAAATTTAAACCTACTTGGGAATTGCAAACACACTTTCATTTATTGCTGCTATAATCGATGAGGAGGCTTTTACTTAAATATTAACATTTAGGGATAGTAGCATAAATAGAAACAATTAATGAATATTCTAATTGTGCTTCTGTCCCCACATACATTAACCTGCACTGATTTTTAGTTGAGCCATGTTCCCCCAAGTGCTATCATTACACTTTACATATGTTACTTCTAATTTCAATAATAAGCTAATTTCCAACAAAAACTACCCATGGTTAAATGTCACCCCTAAGGAACATCTAATGTTCAATTTAAGAAAAACACAAACCAAATCACACTGGGATTACTTGTACTGTTCTTTTCACTATTGAGATTTACCGAATTGCACTGATACACTAAATTGTTCCTATCTCAAGAGCTATTTTTTAAAGAATATATGTCCAAGAAGTATATTTAAATGTGATATAATTTCAATGGTTAAAGTGTCTACTAACTTTTCTCCGTGTCTGGGTTTTCTTCTCTGGGTCAAAGTGAGGTTTTTTGTTGTTGTTGTCATTTGTTTTCTTTTGCTTTTTAATATAAAGTCAACTTCCCAAGTTCGGAAAAGACTACTTTTGCTACTTGAGATTTTAACTTAACATTTAATTTATTTAAGATATATATTCAAAACTCTAGTTTTCTTTAGTCCTTGAATTTAAGATCCTTACAATTCTATATCTAAATATAGCAAATTTAAACAATCACTTTCAATATGGCCTTTGATTAATGTTTGATCAACTCAAGTTGTACAGGTAAAACTTATTCAAATTATTGGTAAACACCTAAACTCTATATAAATTTAATATATTCAATCTCCTCTATAGGCTCTTCAAATGTCCACCTTTTAGCTAAAATTGAAAGATCTGAGTTACCACAAACTCATTCTTATAAATGTAATAAATGAAGTTTATAAAGATAATAAATTTTTTTTATTTTTTTCATGTTTGTTGGCCATATGCATATCTTCTTTTAAGAAGTGCCTATTCATATCCTTTGCCTACTTTTCAATGGGGTTGTTTTTCACTTGTTTATTTGTTTAGATTCCTTATAGATTCTGGATATTAGACCTTTGTTGGATGCACAGTTTGTAAACATTTTCTCCTATACTGTAGGTTATCTGTTTATTCTGTTGATAGTTTCTTTTGCTGTGCAGAAACTCTTTAGTTTAACTAGGTCCCACTTGTCAATTTTTCTATTTGTTACAGTTGCTTTTGAGGATTAGTCATAAATTATTTGCCAAGCCAATGCCCAGAATTGTGTTTCTTAAGTTTTCTTCTAGGATTCTTATAGATTGTGATCTTACACTTAATTTTTTTTTTTAGAAAAAAAGGAGAAAGGCACAGCTTACTTGGGATGAAAATGATTTCTAATTTTAATATGTTTAGTTTGAGGAGATAGTTCACCAGGAGGGTAAGCCCCAAAAGCAGCTGAGATATATAGAACTTTGTTTTTTTTGTTTTTTTTTTTTTTCAAAAAAAAAAAGAAAGAAAGAAGAAAAAATAAATTAAAAAAAAAAAGAATGAAGGAGTGGAAGAAAGAGGAAGAGGAAAAAGAAGAGGGAGAGAGAACGGGGGCGTTGCTTTATTGCCTGGGCTAGAATGCAGTCTAAAAATGGGTATGCCTATAACTGTGCTTAATAATGGAGACACGAAAAAAATGAGGGAAGAAAAAAACAAACAAGCAGCCAACCAATATTTCATTTAAACCTGTAAGTAGGTGTGATGTGGTACTGATAAGAGTGTGTATTTTGTGTATTTAAAGTGGAGAGTTCTATAAATGTTAATTAAGTTTACTTGTTCCGGATCTGAGTCCAAGTCCTGGATGTCATCGTTAATTTTCTGTCTCATTGATCTGTCTAATATTGATGTTAAAATCTCCCACTGTTATTGGGAAACTTAATAATAATATATGTGAGTTTAACACTGCCATTTAATGTTAGCTGACTGTTTTGCCCATTAGTTGATGTAAATTCTTCATTCTGTTGATTCTCTATACTTTTTGGTATTTTTGGTATTTTTTAGAAAGGCTGATACTGGTTGTTCCTGTGTAGTGGTTCTTTCAGAAGCTCTTGTAAAGCAGGCCTGGTGGTGAAATCTCTGAGTGCTTGCTTGTTCACAAAAGATTGTATTTTTCCTTTGCTTATGAAGCTTAGTTTAGCTGGATGTGAAATTCTGGGTTGAAAGTTCTTTTCTTTAAGGATGTTGAATATTGGTCCCCACTCTCTTCTGCCTTGTAGGGTTTCTGCTGAGAGATTTGCTGTAAGTCTGATAGGCTTCCCTTTGTGTGTAACCTGGCCCTGGCCTTTCTCTCTGGCTGCCCTTAGTATTTTCTTCTTCATTTCAACACTGGTGAATCTGACAATTATGTGCCGTGACGTTGGTCTTCTTGAGGAATATCTTTGTGGTGTTCTGTATATTACCTGGAGTTGAATATTGTCCTGCCTTGCTAGGTTGGCAAAGTTTTCCTGAATAATATCCTGAAGCATATTTTCCAGCTTAGATTCATTCTCTTCATCACATTCAGGTACACCTATCAAATGTAGATTAGGTCTTTTCACATAGTCCCATATTTCTTGGAGACTTTTAAATTTAAAATTATCTTAAGCAATAAACACACAGAGATTATTTCAGTTTTCTTAAACTTAACATGAAGGTAGTAATACTGTGGCTTTCATTTACTTTATCTCTTCTAACAACAATTTTAAACCTTCCAGGAGTTAAAAGACTCTCAGCTTCATGTTCCCAGTGAATTGCAGCAACTGTCTCAAGAGAAGTGAAGCAAGTAAAAGAAACATAATGACTAGAAATTCAAGATCAGGGAAAGAAACCTGTGGGCTTTGTATATCTAGGAAAGTTCTTTCCAACCACTGAAATATACATGTATTCATTTTTGTTGTTGTTGTAGTAATAAAGGATTGAAAGTCATTACTATTCAAGTGAAGTTGGTTTTACTGTAGTCGTCCGGGGCAAGGTACACTATTACCTAATTATTTCTTCTACACTCATCTATATTGTTTGGGTATAATTTATTTCAATAATGTCTTTATAGGCTTCTTGAATCCTGCTTTGATTTTTATTGTTTAAATTTTATTTTATCTGTCTTATCTGACAGGGCACAACTCCTTTGGTTAGATACTACATATCTGTCATATCTTCATCTAGTCCTCTGGTTATGATGCCAAAATCAAGCTAATGATGATCTGACTATTTTTGCACCTGGCTCACAGGATTGTTTTGAGGATCAAATAAGCAAACAGAATGCTGAATATTTAGCACAGTGCCTAGAACATAATAGGCACTAGATAAGCCACTACTATTTTGGGGTGTTTTCACTTACATAAACTTTTATCCAGTTGTTGAATTTTAGTCATAACAACATATAATTGTAGTTTTAAAAACTATATATTCTATGACATTCCTTTCCTGTCAAAGTCCCATTAAAGCAGTAGTTAAAAATATATTGGAAACATTATAAGCCTGTAAATACAGAAAAAAAAAAAGTAGAAGAGCTAGTAGTTCAGGAAACCAAGAAACAAACAAACAACAACAACAACAAAACACCTTGAACCTAAGCAGATGATGGGAAAAGCTGAGAAGCAACTTAATTTACACTGAAGTCACTGAGCCTTTACCTGTAAAGGTTCAAGAATTGGCAGTGATAGTTGGGATGACAATGAGGCAAAATAATAGAAAAATTAATTCAAAATTCTTTTTAAGCAGCACTGATATAGTTTGGTTCTGTGTGCCCACCCAAATCTCATGTTGAAATGTAATCCCCACCTATTGGAGAAGGAGCCTGGTGGGAGGTGATTGAATCATGGGGGCAGACTTCCCCTTGCTGTTTGTTCTCATACAGTGAGTTCTTACAAGAACTAGTTTTTTGAAAGTGTGTAGCACTTCTCTCCTCTTCTCTCTCTCTCTCTCTCTCTTTCTCTCTCTCTCTCTCTCTCTCACCGGCCATGTGAAGAGGTGCTTTCTTTCCCTTCACCTTCTGCTATGATTGTAAGTTTCCTGAAGCATCCTCAGCCACACTTCCTGTACAACCTGCAGAACTGTGAGTTTATCAAATTCTTTTCTTCATAAATTACCCAGTCTCAGGTAGTTCTTCAGGCAGTGTAAGAATGGACTAATACAGAAAATTGGCATCAGAGAAGTGGGGCATTGCTATAAAGATATCTGAAAATATGGAAGCAACTTTGGAATTGGTAATGGGCAGAGGTTGAAACAGTCTGGAGGAATCAGAAGAAAACAGGAAGATGAGGGAAAGTTTGGAACTTCTTAAAGACTTGTTAAATTGTTGCAACCAATATGCTTATAGTGACAGAGATGAGGAAGTCCAGGCTGAGGTGGTCTCAGATGGAGATAAGAAATGTATTAGAAACTGGAGTAAAAGTCACCCACTAGGCTTTAGCAAAGAGACTGGAAGCATTGTGCCCCTGCTCTAGGGATCTATTGAACTTTGAGCTTGAAAAAGATGATTTAGGGTATCCAGTAAAAGAAATTTCTAAGCAGCAAAGTATTCAAGGTGTGATCTGGCTGCTTCTAAAAGCCTATGCTCATCTGCATAAGCAAAGAGATAATCTAAAACTGGAACTTATATTTAAAAGGAAGGCAGAGCATAAAAGTTTGAAAAATTTGCAGCCTGACCATGTGGTAGGAAAGAAAAAGCCATTTCCTGGGGAAGAATTCAAGCTCAAGCCAGCTGCAGAAATTTACATAAGTAAAGAGGAGGAGCTAAATGTTAATAGCCAAGACAATGTGGGAAATAACTCAAGGGTATTTCAGAGACCTTTTCAGCAGCCCCTCCCATCATAGGCCTGGAGACCTAGGTGGAAAAAAATGGTTTCATGGGCCAGGTCCAGGGCTTCACAACTCTGTGCAGCCTGAGAACATGGCACACTACATCTCAGCCACTCCAGCTCCAGCTATGGCTAAAAGGGGTCAAGGTACAGCTCAGGCCATTGCTTCAGAGGATGCAAGTCCCAAACCTTGGCAGTTTCCATGTAGTGTTAAGCCTATAGGTGAACAGAGTTGAGAGTTGAGGTTTGGGAGCCTCCACCTAGATTTCAAAGGATGTATAGAAATTCCTGATGTCCAGGCAGAAATCTGCAGCAAGAGTGGAGCCCTCATGGAGAAGCTCTACTAAGGCAATGCAGAAGGAAAATGTGGGACTGGAGCTCCCACAGAGTCCCCACGGGGGCACTACCTGCTGGAGCTCTGAGAAGAGGGCAACTGTCCTCCAGAACCCAGAATTTTAAATCCACCCAACAGCTTGCACCATGTACCTGGAAAAGCTGCAAGCATTCAATGCCAGCTCGTGAAAGCAGCTGCAGCAGCTGTACCCTGAAAAGCCCCAGGGAAAGTCCTGCCCAAAGCCTTGAGAATTCATTCTTTGCATCAGCATGAACTGGATGTGAGACACGGAGTCAAAGGAGATTTTGGAGCTTTAAGATTTAATGGCTGCTCTGCTGGGTTTTGGACTCGCATGGGGCTATAGTTGCTTTGTTTTAGCCAATTTCTTCCTTTGCTCTCTCTCTCTCTTTCTCTCTTTCACTGGCCATGTGAAGATTTGCTTGCTTCCCCTTCACCTTCCACAATGATTTTAAGTTTCCTGAGGCCTCCCCAGCCATTCCTCCTGTACAACCTGTGGAACTATGAGTTAATTAAACCTCTTTTCTTCATAAATTACCCAGTCTCAGGTCGTTCTTTACAGTAGTGTGAGAAGGGACTAATACAGCACTTAGACCCTTAGATCATTTCTCATTCTCTAAAGCTGAATAAAAGTCATCTTCCTCTGGCAGAAGACCAGCTAGCTGTTTGTTCGGTCAAGAGGTAAATCACATGAAGTCTGTGAACTAGGGTTATCAGCTACAGGTGAAAGCATGGATAACTTAGTAAAACAGGAAGATTAATCAAAGCTTAAACACAAATATTGACAGCCCCTGACAAAACCCTCCAGGCATGAAGTTTTGTGTTAAACTGTTCTGGCATTGCTATAAAGAAATACCTGATACTGGGTAGTTTATAAAGAAAAGATGTTTCATTGGCTCATGATTCTGCAGGCTGTACAGGAAGCATAGCAGCGCCTGCTCAGCTTCACTCATGGTGGAAGGTGAAGGGGAAGCTGGCACTTCACATGACCGAAGAAGGAGGAAGAGAGAGTGGGGAGGTGCTACACACTTCTAAACAACCAGATCTCATGAGAACTCAGTCACTATCATGAGAAAAGCAAAGGAAAAATCCCCTCCCATGATCAAGTCACCTCCCACCAGGCCCGTCCTCCCATATTGTGGATTATAATTCAACATGAGATTTGGGCAGGGACACAGACCCAAACCATATCAAGTTTTAAGAGCTTCTCTAAGGAAGCTGACTAACCCATAAAAACAGGCCTAAAGATTGACATTTGAGATTCTCCAATTGTCTTAGCTTGTTCGGGCTGCTATAACAAAATACCTTAAACTGGATAACCTATAAAGAATAAAAATGTATTGTTCACAGTTCTGGAGGCTGAGAAGTCCAAGATCAAGGCACTAGAAGATTCAGTGTCTGGTGAGGACCCATTCCTCACAGAGGTGCCTTGTATGTGTTCTCACATGGCAAAAGGCAAGGCAGCTCTCTCAGGCCTCTTTTATTTTTATTAATTTTTTTTATTTTAATAGTGTTGGGGGTACAGGTGGTTTTTGGTTACATGAATAAATCCCTCAGTGGTGATTTCTGAAGTATTGGGGGCACCCATCACCTGAACAGTGCACACAGTACCCAATGTGTAGCCTTTTATCCCCCATCCCCCTCCCACTTTTCTCCCTGAGTCCCCAGTGTCAACTTGCTGTACTTAATGTTATAGGTCTTCCACTCACAACGGACAATAGCTAAGACTCTGCAGAGGGTGTTCCCCTTCCGAAAGAGATCTGCTATTCCAGCATTTCTGCCCCTTTCCCTTGAGAAGCTGTTCATGAGTTTTACACACATTGCCTTGGAGAGATGATTCTGTCCCCATTAATGAGCAGCTTTGCTTGGTAGTTATTGCGTAACTGCCATCTATTAACTTTATATAAAATGTTAATTGTAAGTTAATTTGGGGGCAGCCTTTTAATCTATGAAAATACAAAGATGAATGCACAGAACGTGGACTATGTCCACTAAGTGCAGCAGTATATTTATTCATAGTATGAGCACAGTGGCAAGTCAAAGGAAGTAAGGAAGAAGACGTAACGGGTATTGGGTTCCCCAATTAAAACATGCTATTCCTTCCATTTCCTTGATCTTTCTTTTGGCCTGAAATTGAATGAACTGAATGCCTATACTCAAAAAGATGCCTGAACTATGTCCCCCTATGTAACACGTATTAACAAAGAGATAACTGATACTAAAAGTGAAGGTAAGTAACGTTAAGTCTAAAGCCAATGTAGAATTTTTCTGGTTAAAGTTTTTAAAACAAACCACAAAACTATAAATACCCATAAAATTATCTTTTGCTAAATATTTAGGCAAAGGACATAAACATATGCATATATATAGATATTTACACAAAGAACCATAAAAATATATGTCCGCATGTATGTAGGAACTATTTATTGACAAACCATTTGTGTTAGCACAGTAGCTTGCCCTTGGGGCTAACAGCCAAAAACTATTAATTCTTGCCATGGGAAAAACCATTTTAAAACTCATTAATTATGCCAAAAATTTACATTTTTATTTTTATTCCAAGACTTGATTGCAGTCTATTAATAAATGAAAATGTGCTTGCATTTTTAAGTACTTCTGAATTTCACAAGTTTTGTTTTCAAAGAGAGCAAAACTTCATCAACATTTTAATTTACTAGTGGAATAGTCAAGGGAAAGGCTTTATTAAATAAAGAAACTGCCTTTGAATAAGTAGTTGGAGTTAAATAATATATTAAATGCCTGCTGAGGACTTTTTCTCTTTTCCTTTTTAATTTATGTATTTATCAAAGTAAAACGGAGTTTTTTTTTTTTAATCAAAAACCACTACAAAGCTTATAAAGCAAAAAGCAGTTCATTATGCCACTACTCCTGACTCCTAAATGATTAAATGTCTTAATTTTTTTCTTTTTGAATTTCTAACTGTATTTCTAAATAGTATACTTAGTGTTTTAAAATTGTTTTCTATTTAGATATTAATTCTTGAATTCAAAATAAAGACAGATTTACTTCTTCCTTCACAATCTTTACACCTTTAATCTCTTATTTGTGGCTTATTTCAACTGGTTAGGACTTCCTGTATGAAGTTGAAAGGACTTTGCCTTATTCTTGATCTTAGAAGTAAAGCATTCATTCTTCCATTATGAAGCATAATGTTAACTGCAGGGCTTTGTAGATTCCCTTGAATGTGTTAAGGAAGCCACCTCCTTTCCTAGTGTTCTGAGTTGTGTCACTGTTACTGTTTTATTTATTTATTTTGCCTTTCTTATAATTTTCACATTAAAAACACATCTTTTTGTACCTTTTGTATACAGATTTATATATATTAGAATTTTTAACTCTTAGTAAACTTAAATTTTAGTGAAAACCTAAAAGTGATATCTTGAATTGTCTGTCACATAACAGTATTTAAAAAAAATATTCATTTTTATGTTTTTCAAAACATTTAAAACAAAAAAAAATTGTTTTAAATCAGGAATGAATATGGAATTTTGTCAATTTTTTTTTTCCTTTTTTTGAGACAGAGTATTACTCTGTTGCCCAGGCTAGAGCGCAGTGGCACAATCATAGCTCACTGTAGCCTCAACCACCTGGGATCAAGCAATCCTCCCACCTCAGCCTCCTGAGTAGCTGGAACTACATACATGTGCCACCATGCCCAGGTAAGTTTTTCGTTATTTTTTGTAGAGACAGAGTATCTTTATGTTGTCTAGGCTGGTCTTGAATTCCTGGCTTCCAGTGAGCTTCCCTCCTCAGCCTCCCAAAGTGCTAGGATTACAGTTATGAGCCACTGCACCTAACTTCATTTTTTCTGCATCTATTGAGGTGATCATATAGGTTCTCTATTTTAGTATGTTGTTGCAGTGAATTATATTAATTACCTTTAGAATCTTAAATCAACCTCTGGGCCATGATATATGATTATTTTTAAATATTCTGAATTTGAGTTGTTAATATTCTGAAATAATGTTTGCATCTATGTTTATACAATATTAGTCTTTAGTTTTCTTTTCATGCCGTATCTTTGCCAGGTTAAGTATCATAAACTGTTGGGAAGCATTCCTGTCTCCTTTAATTTCTGAAAGAGTTTGTGTAAGATTGATATTATTTTTTTAAATTATTGGTTGAATTCACCAGTGAAATCATTTGAATGTATAGCTTTTCCAAAAGAAGGTATTTAATTATAATTTCAGTTTATGGCCATTCATTGTTAAAAGCTCAGCTGGCATTTTCTTCCTCTCATCTATGGTGAGCTACCTCTCCTTGTGACACTCTAACAGGAACAAAAGCAGGCATAAGTAAGTGTCTCATGAAGAGCTTGCTACCTTCTGAATTTTAGTTCACCCAGGTTTCCTTGTATTCTCAGCTCCCTAATGTGTTCAATGAAACTATAAGTTTGTAGTTTGTCCAACTTGCAATGAAACGAGATCATGTCACTGAATTCCAGCCTGAACAACAGAGCAAGACTCTATCTCAAAAATAAATAAATAAATAAATAAGAAAGACAAAGCAAAGTTAAAAAGAGACAGAAAGAGACAGTTTCTCTAAGATGAATGCCCAGGAAGGCATTTGCTAGGTATTGTAACAAATGCATATTAAATTTTATTTTTTGAGATGGAGTCTCACTCTGTCACCCAAGCTGGAGTGCTGTGATGCAATCTCAGCTCATTGCACCCTCTGCCTCCTAGATTCAAGTGATTCTCCTGCCTCAGCTTCCAGAGTATCTGAGTCTACCGGCACATGCCACCATGCCTGGCTAATTTTTGTACTTTTAGTAGACATGGGGTTTCACTGTGTTAGCCAGGCAGGTCTTGAACTCCTGACCTCAAGTGATCCATCTGCCTGGGCCTCCCAACGTGCCGGTATTAGATGTGAGCCACTGTGTCTGGCCTGCTATGTCATTTTTAATATAAAAAGAAACAATCTTTTTAATAATATTTTCTTGCTTAATGACTGTGAAATCTTTTTTTAGTTATCTGAGAATATTTTAGAGTCTTTTAAAAATCCTTTTTACTCTTTTTTTTTTTTTTTAAAAGTCTTTTAAAATTACCCCTATTTATTCTAAGTTCTGTTTTTCTGGTTAAAATAGTTTGGTCTCCTTCTTTCACATAGGGGATTTCCTCAGATGGCTGGTTTATTCCTAGCTATTCATTTGTAGTTAGAATAAGGCATAAAAACACCACATGGGTGGGGCTTGCTAACTAGCCAGTCTTAATGTAGGGCATCCCTACCCATTTCTTGGAGGAATGTAGACATGTCAGTATCTCTGTGTACTTTCTTTCTGTTGGTCTACAAAAATATATATATATATAATCTACTGGCTGGTGTAAGTATAGACCTGGCTGCTAGCATCTGGGAACTGATTAAGAGATGTAGATATTAGTGGTATGTGCCTGTGGTCCTAGTTACTTGGAAGGCTGAAGTGGGAGGATTACTTGGGCCCAGGAGGTTGAGGCCGAGTGTCTCACCATTCAGGATAGACACTTTTAGTCCTCCTTTTTTTTTTTTTTTTGCCTCTTTCCTCACTTCCCTTCTCAACTGTCTCTGATGACCCAAAGTCCAGAGTCTCTCTGGATCCGTTGCTCAGGAAGATAAATCTCTATTGCCTGCTAGGTTGGGGGAGGAGATGCTACCTGAGTATGCACATGAGTGAGAAATCTGGAGGTCTAACTGTAAGTCTGTCATCTCCATATCCACGCCACCTCTTGCCCTGCCTTTCAAAGCTCACCAGCCCCTCTAGTCCTTAGGCTCTCTTGAGTTCTAATGAGAATATGATTTTGGATTTTATTTACATTCCTATTGACTGGTGATTAGGCATTAGCTTTCTCTACTTTGCGAAGTTACTAATTGCAATGTTCTCCCATCCTCATCTGCAATCATCTCCACAGGATCTCAGAAAGAAGCAAAGATAACATATCTATTCAATCCATCATGTTTAACAAAATTTCCTGATGTAATTTTTTAAATGCTTTTAAAATATACCTACAAAAACATCCACCTGTTTAAAGGGTACTGTATTAGATGAGTCTCAACAAATGCATATCGCTACGCAACCACCTCTACAGACAAGATACAGAACACATGCATCACTCTCAAAATGTTCCTGCATGTACCTTTGTAGCTAATGCCCTGTCTCTACCCTGAACCCCTGGCAAGCACTGAACATTTCCTCTCCATAGTTTTGCCTTTTCCAGGATGTCACATACATTGAATCATATAGTCATATAGACATTTGTGTCTGGCTTATTTCACGTAACACAATAATTTTGATTTTCATCCATTTGTTTTATGTATCAGTAGTTCACCACTCTTTTCTGTTGAGTAGGATTCTGCTGTTTGGACAGACCACAGTTTGTTAATCCATTCATTAGAAGATAGCTATCTGAGTTGTTTCCAGTCCTTGGCTATTATTACTAAATTTGCTGTGAACATATGTTTAAAGGCCTTTATGTGAACACATGTCTTTACTTCTCCTAGGTAAATACCTAAGAATGGAATTGCTGGGTCATGTAATAAGTGTATGTGTTGAAATGTATAAGAAATTTCCAATCTGTTCCAAAGTGGTTGTAAGATTTTTAATTCTTTTCAGCAATATGTGAGCAATCCAGTTGCTTCACATTCTTATCAACAATTGCTATAATTTTTAAAAATACTAGCTAACATAGTAGGTGTTAAATTATATCATATTGTGGTTTTAATTTGCATTTCCCTGATGACCAGTGTTGAATATCTTTCATATTCAATATGGACACCATGATTGAAAATTCAATACCACTCAAAATTGTTCCACAAATATATAAATAAATAAATTACTTAAGTGTTGTTACAGGTTGAAATATGTTTCTCCCCTCTCATCCCAAAAAGATATGTTGGAATCTTAAACCTCATACCTCAGAATATGTTCTTACTTAGAGATAGACTTTTTACCAGAGAAAAGTTAAAATATGGTTATTAGGGTAGGTTCTAATCCTATATGACAACGCCATTATAAAATGGAGAAACTTGGACACAGAGACAGAAGTGCCCAGAGGGAAAGTGATGTGAGGAGACATGGGGAGAAGACAGCCATCTACAAGCCAAGGAGAGGGCTCTGGAACCCGTTCTCCCTCACAGCTCTAGGAAGGAGCCAACCCTGCTGAGGTCTTGATTTCAGATTTCTAGAGTCTAGAACTGTGGGAAAGTAAATTTCTGTTGTTTAAGCCGTTCAGTTTGTAGTATTTGTTACAGAAGATATTGCAAACTAATGTAATTGCACATCTAACATGTGCAGGGCTTGTATGCTGAAAACTGCAAAATACTGTAAGAAATCAAAGATCTAAATAAATGGAGAGACATACCATAGCATAAGACTCACCATAGCAAAGGTACTAATTGACTGCCAAATTGATATACAGGTTTAATGAAATTCCTATTAAAGCCCTAGCAAGATTTCTTTGTAGATACAGACAAGACTACTCTAAAATGCATATGGACAGACAAACGAACTAGAATAGCTGAAACCATTTTGAAAGGGAAGAACAAAATAAGAGAAATCTGTCTACCTGACTTTCAACTTATTATATAGCTGCAGTAACCAAGACTGATGCTGGTGGAAGAACAGACACAATAATTAAGAGAACAGAAGAGCAAACCTAAAAATAGGCCCCTACAAATATGCCCACGTGATCTTCAGTGAAGTTACAAAAACAATTCAATGGAAGAAAAATATTTCCAGCAAATTGTGCTGGAGCAAATGGAAATTCGCAGGTAAAAACAAACAAACAAAAACAAAACAAAACAACAACAACAAAAAATGAGCTCAACCTAATTCTCACACCTAAATTTAAAAAAATTAACTCAAAATGTAAAGTGACCTAAATGTAAAATGTAAAACTAAAACTTTTACAAGAAAACAATAGTAAAAAATCCTGGGGGTCTAGGGCTAGACAAATTGTTCTTAAGAGTTGACACCAAAAGTGTGATCTATAAAAGAAAAAATTGATAAGACTTCACCACAATTAAAAATTTTTCTCTGTGAAAGACTGTATGGAGAGGGTGAAAAGACAAGCTATAGACTGAGAGAAAATATTTTCAAATCACATATTTGACAAAGAACTAGCATCTAGAATATATATATAAAGAACTCTCAAAACTCAACTTAAAAAAAAAAAAACCAAACTGGTCAGGTGCGGTGGCTTACGCCTATAATCTCAGAACTTTGGGAGGCCAAGGCAGGCAGATCACCTGAGGTCAGGAGTTTGAGACCAGCCTATCCAACATGGTGAAAACCCGTCTCTACTAAAATTACAAAAAATTAGCCAGGTTCGGTGACACATACCTGTAATCCCAACTACCCAGGAGGCTGAGGCAGGAGAATCACTTGAACCCGGGAGGCAGTGCAGTGAGCAAAGATTGTGCCACCGCACTCCAGCCTGGGTAACAGAGTGAGATTTCATCTAAAAAAAAAATTCAATATGCATTTATCATAAGACCGAGCAAATGACCTTCTGGATATTCATCTCAGAGAAATACAAACATTTATTCTCAAAAATACCTGTATATCAATGTCCATAGCATCTTGCAATAGCCCAAACTAGAAATAGCCCAGGTATCCTTCAACAGGTGGTTGGTTAAACAAACTGTGGTACCCCATACCCTGGAATACTATTCAGCAATAAAAATTAAAAAGCTATTGATACATGCAACAACTTTCAGGGGATTATGCTATAAATAAAAAAATGAGCAATCCTGGCCGGGCGCAGTTGCTCATGCCTGTAACCCCAGTACTTTGGAAGGCAGAGGTGGGCAGATCACAAGGTCAACAGATGGAGACCATCCTGGTCAACACGGTGAAACCTCATTTCTACTGAAAATAGAAAAATCAGCCAGGCGTGGTGGCGTGCGCCTGTAGTCCCAGCTACCACGGAGGCTGAGGCAGGAGAATCACTTGAACCCGGGAGGCAGAGGTTGCAGTGAGCCGAGATCATACCACTGCACTCCAGCCTGGGAAACAGAGCAAGACTCTGTCTCAAAAGAAAGAAAAAAGGGCAATCCCAAAAGGTTACATTCTGCATAATTCTATTTATATAACATTTGTGCAAAGACAAAATTATAGATATAGAGAATAGTGGTTGCCAGGGATTAAGAAAGGGGTGGGTGCAGGAGGGAAGTGGATGTGGGGGATTCTTGTTGCCAAGGAAATGGTCTGTATCTTGATGGTATCTATATCAATGCCCCACTATGAAATAGCACAATGGTTTGGCAAGATATTACCAAGTTGGAGGAACTGGGTGAAAGACAGAGGGATCTCTCTATATTATTTCTGAAAAGTGCATGTGAATCTACAATTATCTCAAAATGTTTAATTTTGAGATAAAGCGGAAAAAAATCAGAAAGCCAAACAAAACAAAAATAACATTTCTAGATATCTCAGAAATGTTATAGTTTCTATAAAGATTTTAAAAGAAAATCAGTGCTAAATTCAGTTCATCTCTTCCTTCAGATTCTTGTGTTCTAGAACAGGTGCTAGAGCTTCAGCTATAAACTTAGTTTGTGACTGGGTAGCTTCTAGCAGGTTAGGATGTCCATAGCAGGAGTGCTGGGAGCTCTATCTGCCCAGCATCACTCCTGTACGCTACAGTCCAGGTGACAGGCAGGCTCAAGGTTTTCAATTAGATAAACAGGTGGATCTCCTTTGTCCTCAGGTCTAAGTCACTTTCTCCTCTCCAGCTTCCCGAAAAAGCCTTGGAAGTTAAGATGCACCTGTCCACCTGTTAGGAAAACTGACAGTTTGTTTCCCATTTGGCACTCAACTTTCTGTGGAAAAGAAAACTTTCTGCTCAACTTTTAAGGAAAAGAAGGGTGAATTCTATTCAGCCTCACATCTCAACTCCATTAGGAGATCCTGAGGTTGGAATAGCGGCATCTCCCAAGATGGGTCGGGGTACTGGACCCCCACAAGGAGATCAGAGCAGAGGCACGTGAGATTACTTACACCTGCACTCCTGACAGAAGCGGCTGGGACACTAGACATAACTGGAAAGCCATCAGGCTTTTTACCTGGTAAATTATACATTTGGGTGATATCTATATGTGTTTTTCTCATGTTCTCCTTGGGGATAAAGGAACAAATGTGCAAGCTGATTGTCCAGAGTTTTTGTTCGGTAAGAGAGACAGAAACGAGGCTCAGAAGTGCACTGTGGGTCCTCTCTAATATCTGGCTTAGTGGTGCCAGGACGACTTGAAGGACTTAATGGAGTTCCACTGAACATTACCTGTAAGGCTTTCCGGTTCTGCCTTCATTCCCACTGCACACAGCTCTATCTGACATAGGGAGTTTGCGTCTGGGCCCCTGCTGCCTCCTGCTTTCCCTCTGACAAGCCTGCTAAGGTCTCTAGTTCACTTGCCTGTCCCTGTGTCTGTGCTACGTGGCTTGGATGCTCAGATTGCCATGTCCCTTAGCTTGTCTTGGCATCTCTGCCACTGACTCCCAATTGGAACCATCTCCATGGGACCTTTGGCTTGGCATGTCACAGCCCCCTGCTCCCCACGAGCTGAGTCCTGAGATCCTGGGCCCAGGACAGGAGTAGTCACAAAGGCCCTTTTCTGGCCAGATGGTCTTCAAAAAATTGTGCCTTTTCCCCAGCATGTCAGCATGTCCTTATGATTCAGCAGAATTTCCCAGTCGCTTTAGGCTCAACGCGGCCTGTGGGGTGAGGAGTTCACTCCTCCCCTCTATCAGGAGCTCTGCTGGTCATCTCCTCTGACCATAGCCAGCCTTGCTTCTTCCCTTCACCCTGAAGACCCTGTTTCCTGAATTGCACAAGATCAGACACATTCACATCCCTCTCTATTCCAGCTGCCTGCAAACTTTTTTTAAAATTATCCTACCAGCAAAACAACTTTAATTAGGTATCCCCAAGAAGTACTCTATTAAATTAATTATAACAGTAAGAAAAATTAAAACTTAAGATGCATTAGAAAGCAGAAATACTAGTATAATCTTCTTTCACCTGGGCAGCTCATTGTGTACTCTGAGACCCTGGCTCTACCCTGCTAAACCCAGTGGTGAGGCAGACTAAGTCTTTTCAGAAGGGCATCAAGCATGTGCCACTTGGATTTTGATGGATATTGAACATTACCCCAAGGAAAAACACTTATGGTAAAAAGTCTGATTTGCACCTTCAGAATGTGTGAGCCTCACTCTCTTCAGCTGTAAAATCACCATCTGAATTCTATGCTTTGAAGGACACTTTCAGGTCTAATACTTATTAGGTGTCTACATATCTATTAGTGAAAACTTAAAGACTTTGGGCAAAAAAAAAAAAAAAAAAACCGTACTTGGAGAGAATTGTGAAATTTCAGAGTCTGAATACAAACAATCTTTTTTTTTTTTTTTTTTTTTTTTTTGAGACAGTCTTACTCTTCTGCCCAGGCTGGAGTAAAGTGGTGCAATCTCGGCTCACTGCAACCTCTGCCTCCCGGTGTCAAGTGCTTCTCCTGTCTCAGCCTCCCGAGTAGCTGGGATCACAGGTACCTGCCACCATGTCCAACTAATTTTTGTTTTTTTAGTAGAGACGGAGTTTCACCATGTTGGCCAGCCTGGTCTCGAGCTCCTGACCTCAGGTTATCCGCCTGCCTTGGCTGCCCAAAGTGTTGGGATTACAGGCATGAGCCAAACAACTTTATACCAAAGAGGAACTTCAGAAACAAAAAAGATGGTGGATTTACACAGGATTTTCCCAGCAGAGGCTGGGATCTGTGCGCTTGGTTGTATCGTTTCTTTCAGACAGTAATGTTGATTTGGGAGAGGGTGAGTGAATTTCACATATTTTCTGGGAAACCATTACACAAAAGGAAGGACCTGTTTTGCTATAATAAAAAATCCTTGATACTTTGATTAGCACCTACAATATCTTATTATCATATACATTTCTTTTATTATCTGTGTGTTGAATTTTTTTCATATTTTTTGTCATGTGTTTTTCCTCCTTATGAATCATCTGTTTATGTCCTTTGTTCTATCGTGTATTGGAGTCTTACAATTTTGGGGATCATTTCTGGTGACTGAGGTTTTATATAATGAGGATATTAAGATGTGCACATAACTATGTGTGTGTCTGTGTGTTTTCTTAACCAATTGACTTGAGCTCTTTCAAATTTTCAAGCTAAATACCTATTCTATTTTGGTTTAGGGAAAAAGAAAATCAAACCAAGATAAGCTTTTAAATTCAACTTCCTTTCTAGCAGAAAGGGAAAGCAGGAATGGTAGAGCTGCTGAACAAGAGCAATTTTCATTCTCGCTTGGTTTGAATGAGCTTCTTTTCTCCTCATGAAATGGGAACTTCTTTTCTGTGTATCTGTACAGTTGTTATCATAGGCAACAATAATGAACTTCTATCGAGAAGCAACTGTGCACTAGAAGCTGAAGCACTTCAGATCGGGACAATAAGACCAATACAGTGGTTTCATTTTACACAGTGACCCTCAATTCTGTTTAGAAATCTGTTTTCAATCATTTTGATGAAAAAGGCGACAGCAGCCATGGTGTGTTCAGAGACCCAACGTGACACCGCCTGCAAGCTCTATTGTCTTTCACTGATTGAACTGGGCTGGTTGAGAATTACACTTCTGCACCCACGGTTCCACTGTGGTGAACACAGCGAGTAAGAAGTGCTTATTCAGTTCCTAAGCAAGCTACGGCCAGCATGTCAGAAAGCAAGATTCAAGTCAGGTTTCCCTTGGCTTCCACAGGCTCTACTGGCTCAGACAGCTCCGGCGGGGACAGAGGCAGCAGGAAAAGAGCTGCCTCAATAAGGAAACTGAAGGGCAGAAGGAAGGAAAAAATAACCTGAAACTCAGATGGGCAAGACTGGGGGTGGGGAGTGAGAAAGAGAGATCATGTGGCAGCACCCAGAGCGGAGGAGAAAGCATTCTGATTTCAGTCCACACCACCCTAGACTGCAGCATTGAGCACCCCAGGGCTGGCGCTCATCTCAACCCCCTCATTTCTCAGTTGAGGAAACAACCCTGGAGAGGTGACGTGACCTGCTTAGCATCATGCCATATGTGTGTGGGAGAGAAAGGACACGAACCCACATCCCCCGATAATCCACGCTGCCTCTCAAATATCATATTATTTTCCTTCCACTGTTTCCTGGGTTCTCTCTGTGTTTTGAAATGAGAGTGCCGAGCTTCAGGGACAGCAGAACGTGCTGAGTCTGTGGAAGAGTCTCAGTGTTTATTGATTGACTGGAGGTCTCAACCTGTGCTTGCGAGCAAAGCTTTCAGAACCAGAGAGATCCACTCACTTTCCAGCTCCGCTTCGTATCAACTGGACAATCTTGGGAAATTCACTTGTCCTCTCTGGATCTCAGTTTCCTTTTCTGTAAAATGGGGACAATGAGAATTGTATTGACCTCTGAGAGCTATTTCAAGGAGTAAACAAAATAATCCACAGAAAGTCTCTGGCTCCATCCATGTTTCTATGCTATTAGCCTTTTCAGAAAAGAAGATGGAAGCCCAAAGAAGATTAAGTACTTTTGTCCAAAGTAACTCATTCTTTAAGATGTGGCCAGAACTCAAAAATCAGTCTGTGGATACTGAGACAGTCAGTGCTCTTTTGTTCTCTTTTATTATCTCCTGGTCACGATGGTTCATGTGTTAAGAGCCTAGCGAATGTCATTCACTTGAGATTCAGTACGTGTGAATTATTTGAAAAATCTCCAGTAGCCCAAGTATATAAAAACTACCATCAACTAATATCTACAGTAAAATGTACGTATTAAGCTCAGTGCTACAGCGAACCCTGTCAAGTCTGAAAAGACTTCAAATTAGTCTTACTGACAAAAGCCACTGCTGAAAGCTGGAAGAAGGTATTTGTAATGAAGACAGACATCTAAGAACTGAAGTAACTGGAAACATGGCATCAGAAGATCTGCCCCTTTGTGCTGTGTGGTCTAGACACACTGCTCTACCTCTCTGTCTGTTTCCTTGTTTGTGCAGTGAAGGGTTAGGACTTGGAAATCTCACCAAACTGAAAGTCACCAAATTAAACCTAGAATTGAACCTAGAAAGATTACAGGCCCAAATGATTGTGAAATGATTGAGAAGGATACCTTGACTCCGGGTTGAATTGAGAGAGAGAAATTTGCTAGCTGGCACAGGGAGTAGGAAAGGATCTCCTAGAAGTCACTACATCAGGAATCCCACAGCAACTATGGCCACCCCTGTCCATTGCTATTATGTCTGCAATAGTAGAATATGCTGCTACAACCAAGTATTTTCTTTGCAATTGGCATATCCTTAATAATCTCCTCTCAGAGCTGTGCTCAGTAGCAGCTATTTCCGAAAAGAAATAAACATTTCCATTGTTCCTGTTGCAATACTGGCTTCCAGCGCAGATACAATTTTTGACATTTAAAGGGAAGAGCGCCCCCTAGTGGACCTATAATCCAATCAGACAGCCAAGACCACCATTAGAAGCTGATGGGTAAGGTTCATGTTTGGGAGACCTGCCCCACAGTCCCCTTCCAGAAGTGATTTATGCCACCAAGAAAGTGCATATCAGGCTTAAGCATCTACCAGGAAAATGTGCCCTATTATAAACAAAAATATAGAAGTTAGATTCGTATTTTGGGGTTAGGATGAGGAGACAACATCGTGAGAAAAGGATTAAGAAAATCAGGAACAGACAAGAGATGTGGCAAGAAAAGGAGGTGGCAAAGGACAGAAATATGTATTTCTTCTTGATATTTTTCTTCCTTCATTTTAGATAGAGGGAAATAGCTTATTCTACAATTATTCCCTCCAGAGACCCTGTTTTTAAGTGGAATACCTTGTAGTACATTAGGCAGACAGCAACTCCATTCTTGACAATGAAACAAACCACTGCAATGCAACACCTGATCTGACAGAGAGCAGGTGGCTCTCACTCTTGTTCACATGCTTGAGGCCTTTTCAAAAGGGGGGAAAAATGTGTCTGCTGCCAAATGAGAGCTTCAACGAATGAATGCCACAGCAACTACGGCCACCACTGTTAGATGACGTTATATGAGTTGGGCAGGAGATGGGGAGGCATTGATGAATTACAGACATACAAATTCAGGTGCTTTCTGCAGCTTCATTCTAAGTGGCATCTGTCTGTGTCCATAGAGACCATTACTCCCACCCTGGTGCAGTACAGGGACCCACCATGACTTCAGGAGTCATACATAAAGAGTTTTCCATTTTAACAGTCATGTCTTTATAGTCACATAGCTTAGAGAAACTAAAACTCACCTAGCAAACCTATGATTTTACAAATTCTGTTTTTAACATGAGGCTGAGTAGGTTTTTTTTAAGTGAGCAATTTTAAAGACAATATTAAATAAATAATAAAGTACATGGAAAGGAAGGAGAGGTGGCGGAAATTATGAGAGAGCACTAAATATCACCGAAGCTCAGAAAACGCTTCAGGAAGTGAGCGTTTCTATCATCCTCTCCCCTTTCTAGAGACTGATCTTTCTTGCATTCATTTAATCTATCGTGCTTCTCTAGTTTTCCCTGCTCCTATCTTTACTGAACATATGCCTGCTGCTCTGAATCAATGACAATGTCAATGGGCAGGACAGTCCTGTGATTTCATTTAGCTGTGGTTCCAAATTCGTGACCTAGCAAAGGAGGAGTCTCTAGATTGCCCCTAGCATCGTATAAAGAAGATATGGCCTCCAAATCGGTCATTTTCTCAGGACCTTTCCACCCTCTCTACCATCACTCCCACTCCTCACCCCAGCAGGAAGAGCAGTACATAGTGACATATGTCAAGGGCCCCAGCCATGGAAAAGATGGAATTCTGCTCCAAGGAGAGACAGTAGCTGCAATCTTGCAATCCCGAAGTCTCTTTTTCTCACATGTATTTCCCAAGAAGACTTTGCCATCTACACTCTTGTTAGAGAAGAAAAGAGTTACACTAAGAAATCGTCTGAGCCACAGTGAGAAAATCCTTTCTTCCCAGCCACCTCAGGTGAGTTTCCCAACAGGACCCTGCCCATGTAGGCTTAGGCCTGTCCTCTGGGACTCATTCTAATGGAGTAAAAAAGCATTCCTCAGTCCATGACATGACCTAGGAGTTCTTGTGTCATTTTCCCTTCAAATTGCCATTGCAGGAATGCAACATGATACCTAATTTACAGTATCAAGTAATAACTAAGAGACCAAGAGCCTCCTCCATGCAGCTGCCCTTTCCACCATCCATGTTTGACAGGACATCACTCTTCCACTCTGATGAGAGTGGTGAGCCTCTGATGAGACTGGGTAATGATACAGAAAAGAAGTTTATTTGGCTCACAGTTCTGCAGGATGTACAGGAAGCATAGTGTCGGCATCTGCTTCTGGGGAGAGCCTCAGGAGTCTTCCAATCATGGCAGAGGGGAAGCCAGCAGTCACATAGCAAAAGCAAGAGTGGGAGCAAGAGAGAGAGGAAGGAGGTGCTGGGCCTTTTTTTTTTTTTAAACAATAGCTAGAGTGAGAACTCACTCATTACAATGAGGACATGGCACCAAGCTGTTCATGAGGGATCCACCTCCATGACCTCCCACTAATCCCATCTCCAACACTCGATGTTACATTTCGACAAGAGATTTGGAGGAAACAAAACATCCAACTCATATCAGAGAGCCAATCAAATCCCAGAATACTGAAAAGAACAGTAACCACTGGTCCCCAGTGGGCATGAAGAGTAGCCGGAGTGCCAGTCCTACTTCCCCACAGAGACTCAAAACTGAAGACAGCTTAGCCTATTTTGGATGCTATCAACTGGTACTAATGATTTCATTCCTATCTATACCCAGATTTTGGGGGTCATATATGCAATGACGTACTAACAAATGTTTTAGCCTTTGCTCATTCCTATGGTATAAATACTGTTACCATAACTAATTTCAGTCTACCAACATGTCAACTGACTCACAAAATTCCTGAAAATTTAACAAGTAGCTCTTGCAAGTTTGTTTAAGTCTGCTGCAGCATACTACTGCACATACCATTTACATGTATGTTCTACAGAGTTCTTTAGCAGGACATGGTACTATGTGTTTGGGGATGCTAATGCTGGCATCTCTGACATATTCCTTTATCTTCACCTTCATCCTTACTTTTCCTTCTACTTTTCCTCAATTTTTAAAAACTCCTCACATCCTCTCTTTTTCTGTACTGGTTCTCATCTTGTATGCACATTCAGGCCATGGGGAAACTGAGATGATGCATTTCCATTATATTACGTCACTCATTCCATGACAGCTGAAATTTGGGCAGAGCTGAAAACAAGCAAGTTAGACATTAAAGATTCCACAGTTGCTACAGATTAAAGTTAGACATTAAAGATTCCACATTAGTGCCGTTCAACTATAATACCTAATTGGGCACTAATAATTAGAGATCTGAAGCTGAATAACACACAATCTTGCCTTCTAGGGCAGACGGGTGAATGAGAAGATGCAAAGAATATCTCCATGGCAGACATTAGCAATTGATTCCAGAATTCACATGCTGCTATTTTATCTTTCTCAATACACTGATCTCTACTGATTAATCACAGTCGGCACTGAAAACAGAATGTATTTACCATCCCTGGCCTATGTGTATCAAAGCAATAAGTGCAGAAGAGAAAGGACAGGAAAGGTATAAAAGGCATAAATGTGCCAATGGAGGGTGATGTAGACAAACTTCATTGCTATTTATACCTAGTGCTGGCCCTGTGTGTAGAATTACCTCTAGGTGCGTGTCATCTCAGGGTTGCCATGAAACACTACTTTTTTGTCCCTAGGATTGTCCATAGCAAAAGCCATCAAGAGGGCAAAGGCATGCCTGAGTCTGTGGCTGTGGGGGCAATGGAAGGGCCTGAGCTAATTGCCCTGGAGAGCTTCAATTTGTGATTAAAAGGGATGACAAGAATGACTGAAGCCAAGCCGTGCTTTCAGAGAGGGGTCCAAGCATGGAGTTCCAGCCATGATTCACTTCTTCCAAAGGCAGGTGGCTGCTGCTCTGGGGATGTGAGGAGAGCTTAAGAAGGAGACTCACACTGCCCCTGTATGTAATCTGGTTACTTTCCCCATTGTCAGGGGCCTGGGATATCCGTGAGATTTTATCTTCAAATGTGACTTGGGGCCTACAGTTGGACACGTAGATCACATAGATGAGTTCTTTTTAATGGAAAAGAAAGGAACTTTTTTTTTTTTTTGGAGATGGAATCTCCCTCTTTTGTCCAGGCTGGAGTGCAGTGGCATGATCTCAGCTCACTACAACCTCTGCCTTCCAGGTTCAAGTGATTCTCCTGCCTCAGCCTCCTGAGTAGCCCGGATTACAGGCATGCACCACCACGCCCAGCTAATTTTTTTGTATTTTTAGTGGAGACAGGGTTTCACCATGTTGGCCAGGCTGGTCTCAAATTCCTGACCTCAAATAACCTGCCTGCCTCAGCCTCCCGCAGTGCTGGGATTATAGGTGTGAGCCACTGCGTGCAGACAGGAACTGATTTTTAATATATACTCTATCACAAGCACCCATTCCAACCCCAATCATAAGCCTCTGTGAGGGAGGATGATGTCCTGCAGCAAATCAGCAATAACAGCAGGGTTACAGGCACTGCCTTGTCCTGGGGCTGGTATCTTTGCTGTTATCCACTGAGTTCCTAGACTCTGAAAACTTCTTCTCTCAGACCTAGTGTCTCTAGGACCTAATGGCTCCCTGAGCCTCCTGACACCCATACCTCTGACCTAGAGTAACATAACCTTGGCACCCTTTGTTTAAATTTGTGTGGCTCTTTCCAAAACTTTGTATTTGTTTTAAAGAACCTTTTAAAAGGATCTCAGTGAGAAGTAGCCAATGGAAAGGATCTTTGATGGCAAAATCCAGGCACTGTAGTCCCACTTGATGCTTTCCTCCATAGCACTGCCTTAACTACTCCTTTCCTAAAAGATTGATCTTATTCACACACTGATGTGTACAAAGCAAAGCTCAACATGAAATAAACCAGCTGAAAATGCTGGGCCAAACAGGGTCCTGAGCCCTTAAGCCCTAGGGACACTACAGCAAAGTTCAGAGAATAACATCACTTACTCCTTTTCCTAGATTCTGATCAAAAGAGAACAGACTGACAGCCTCAATATTTTGCTGATAAAGTCATCACTCAATCACAGCATCCCCAGGGAATAGGAGAGGCATAGGATCTAACCCTTGCTATTTTTATTTTTGGAGACACAAATGAGGCAGTCGGTTCTGGAGGAAGTCACGAAAGAAGCTCTGAATCAGATGGTATTTCACCCACCATCGGAGGCAGGATGACTTGTGCTATCCTCTCCCAAATCAAAGAGCTCTCCACACTTGCTAAATGGGACACGAAATGGCCTTGTGCAGCTCCGGCACAGAAAAGGCAAGGACTGAGGTATCAGCCAGGCTGCAAGCAGAGGCCCTCTCTCCTTGGAGCCTCAGCTTTCTGAAAGGGAGGGCGGGAGTGTGGGTGGAGAGATAGAAATCCCATGTCTGCCACTGCCCAAAAGAACTAAGGTCTTGATGCCAGCAGGAAAGACAGTGAGCATGAGATGTTTTCAACTCAAAGTTAGAGCTAGAATCAGGTGTAGTAGGCGGTGCAGAAGACATCTTTTTTTTTTTTTTTTTTTGACAGCCTCGCTCTGTTGCCCTGGCTGGAGTGGAGTGCAGTGGCACAGCCTTGGCTCATTGCAACCTCTGCCTCCTGGGTTCAAGCGATTCTCCTGCCTCAGCCTCCCAAGTAGCTAGGACTGCAGGTGCCCACCACCATGCCAGGCTAGTTTTTGTATTTTTTGTAGAAACAGGTTTTCGCCATGTTGGCCGGACTGGTCTTGAACTCCTGACCGCAAGTGATTGAGAGGGCATCTCTTCTATGAACCAGAGTCACCAGTGTCAGCTCTCACTCCCAGTGCCCCCTGTGCTCCCTGGGATTCTCCCTTTCCTGTCTCCTCATGTCCAATTTTAGATTCTGGGCAAATAATTTTTCAGTATTACCATATTAGAAACAAGGAGAGTGGGTTTGATCTCTCAATTCCCTATATCCCAATAGCTATAAGCTCCTTTGTGGTACTGGTTGTGTCTTATACCACCAACCTTTTTGGCACAAGGAACCAGTTTCAGGGAGGACAATTTTTCCATGGTCTTGTGGCAGGGGGATGTTTTTGGGATGATTCAAGCCCATTACATTTTTTGTGCACTTAATTTCTATTATTATTACATTGTAATATATAATGAAATAATTATGCAACTCGCCATAATATAGAATCAATGAGAACCCTGAGCTTGTTCTGCAACTAGACGGTTCTGTCTGGGGGTGATGGGAGACAGTGATGGATCATCAGGCATGAGATTCTCATAAGGAGCTCGCAACCTAGATCCCTCGCATGCACAGTTCACAATAGGGTTCAAGCTCCTATGCTGCTGATGATCTGACAGGAGGCGGAGCTCAGGCAGTAATGGAGAGCAGCTGAAAACACAGATGAAGCTATCCTGGTCTGCCTACCGTACACCTCCTGCTGTGCCGCCTGGTGTTGGTCTGCTCCCCAGGGGTTGGGGACCCCTGTCTTATGACACTTTATTTCCCTGAGCATCCAATGCTGTACTTGGAACATACAACATACTTAAGCAAGACCTTTTTGATGTGATCTGCTCATACAGGATTCACTTCCAGCTAACATAGACCCTTCCTTCCTTTTAAAGATTCCCAAGGATTTTCATCATGAACCAGGTGTTTGCAACACTTAAAAATATTATAACAGCTATTTTGATTGAACATACTGCAGAGAGTGTGTTCGATGCTATTTTGGAAGAAGCCTATTTCATTATTGAAAAATTCCTATTTTAATTCTGGGATGGCCATTAAAATGGAACCCCCTCTCCATGAGAAAAGGTTATCCTGCATCTTGCAAAGCCTCTGTAGAAACTCAGACCTTATTTCATCTAAAGGTGCCCCATCTGTTCTTCCAGCTTTTATGCCACTAAAAATTTCTACCTTATCAAGTGCTGAAATGTATTTGCATAGCATACTTCCATTGGTGTTACTCTACTCCTTTGGGTATTTATGAGAAACAAATAAAGTTATAGGTGAATACTTGATATTATAGGACATACAGGTTATATTTGGTTTCTTTTTGTTTACCTGAATAATCTAAACTTATTTCCTTATAATGAACATTTATTTTTGTTGAAGAAAAAAATATACAGGTCCTAACAAACCCTTCTCACCACTGCCACCCCAGCCTTCCAAGGACACCAGCACTTTGGCTGGTTGGATGTGTAGGGACCCTCCCTGGCCACAGAGAGGAAGGACATTGTCCCTTCCTTTGCTCTAGGCCTCCTGAGGGTCAGCTGTAACCCAGCAAACTTTCAACTTGGAGATTGAAGGCAAGGGTCCCTCAGGACATGGGTGTCATGAGGATTCCAGGACTGGAGTCGCTGGGAATGAGTCTCTAGGGATGGTCCTTTGGCTGAAAATGCCAGCCATGTTTCCAATGATAGGACAGGATCCTTCGAGCATGATGAGAGATTTACTGTGCACCCTCACAGCTGTCAGGGCTGACAGTAAGATGAGCCAGTCCAGGCAAGATTCTAGATTCTTCTACCATCTTTGTTATGGACACCCAAGGAGACTGGGTACAAACTGATATTTAATTTTTTATTCAAATCTTTTCATTGATAAAATAATAGATTGCTCTGTCTATGGAGTAGCTATTCTTTTATTCCTTTACTTTCGTAATAAACTTGCTTTCACTTTGAAAAAAAGTGAGATAACAACCCATTACCTTGTGGTTCCTTAAATGTCTGAGGAAATTAATGTCAGGATCTCAAGTTACTCTAAGAAGAAATGATGAATTATGATTAGAATTATGGATTCTCAAAGAGCCATGAAGAGACATTGTGTGAGCCTGTGAACTAACTGCCTATAGATAAGAAGAACCAATGAGCAGTTCCTAGTTTTTACTGTGTGTCAGGCACTGCTTTAAGTGCTTCACATGCATTAGGACACTGTGTCCTCAAAACAATCCTCTCAGGTAGGTACTATTATTATCTCTACTCTGCAGCAAGGAAACCAAAGCACAAAAACTTCACCCACAATGCCACCTAGAAAGTGAGAGCCTGGCCAGGGGTGTTGGCTCACACTTGTAATCCCAACACTTTGGGAAGCTGAGGTAGGAGGATTACTTGAGGCAAGGAGTTCAAGACCAGCAGGGGCAACATAGCAAGATCCTGTCTCAAAAAAAAATAAAACAAACTCAGGTGTGGTGGCATGAGCCTGTATTCCCAGCTGCTAAGGAGGCTGAGGCAGGAGGATCCCTTGGAGCCAGCTGCATTGAGCTGTGATCACACCACTGCACTCCAGTCTGGACGACAGCGAGACCCTGCCTCAAAATAAAATCAAATAGGTGTATTAGTCCATTTTCACATTGCTATAAAGAAATACCTGAGACTGGGTAATTTATAAGGACAGGAAGTTTAATTGGCTCATGATTCTGCAGGTTGTACAAGATGCATGGCAGCATCTGTTTCTGGGGAGGCCTCAGGAAACTTACAGTCATGGTGGAAGGCCAAGAGGGAGCTGGCACTTCACATGGCTGGAGCAGGAGGAAGAGAGCATGTGGGGAGGTGCCACACACTTTGAATGACCAGATCTCACAATAACTCAGTCACTCATCATCACGAGAACAATGGGATGGTGCTAACCCATTCGTGAGAACTCCACCCCCATGATCCAATCACCTCCCAGCAGGTGCCACCCACAGCACTGGCGATTACAGTTCAATATGAGATTTGGTGAGAACACAGATCCAAACCATATCAAAAAGAAAAGAAACTGAGATCCAGACAGTCAGCCCTGCTCCTCACCCTACTACAACACTGGCAGGTGGTTATGTGGAACATTCTCACAGGGTCACAGCAAAATATGTTCATGAACTTGCATACATATAGGTATGTTCATATTAACATTGATCATTTTATCTTTTTTTAGTCTGGTTTCTCCTCTGCTACTGATCCTCCACAAGTATAGGGACTGAAATAGCAAGGACAGATCAGGGGAATTAACTGAAGAGGGATTTGTATTGCCCATGGGGGCTGCAGGCTGAAAAGAAGGTAAAGAATGTCCCAGACAGCAAGCAAGCAAGGCAGTGCTTAAGATAGTGCTGGCTTAAAAATAGTAACTCCCCCCAACTTACAATCCGATGTGAATCCAGATAGCCTCTCTTTGGGCTCCCACCAGCCCATGGTCTTGGAGACACAGAGCAAAATCATTTTCTGCAGCCAACTCTCTAACTACATCTGCCTGGAAGGAAACCAGCAGCTCACCTCTTGCCCCAGATATCTGCATCTAGAGGTTCACACAACCTGTGAGACGAGGTGAGATGAGGATCCAATAAGATTTATCCTCTGTCCCTCACCTCCCCTCCAAATATAATCACTGGCAGGCAGGAAAAGTGACACATTGTCGTTTCTCTTTTCCCCTCTCCGTCTTCTAAATTTTGAAGCAAAACATTGTGATGTCTTAGCCAAGACCAGACACTGAAGGAGGAGAGGACACTGACTTGGACTTGGGTGGGAAACCAGAGAGGAAACAATTGCAAGACTTGATGGGGGTTTGCCTTTGGTGTCTTTTTATCAATATTAACTAAATTTTGTTTCTACTGTAAGGAGAAAAAGTGAGTGTATTGAGACAACCTGGAGTATACCTGGATCAGTCACTTCATTTTAGAGATGAGGCAGGAAAAGGAAACCTGCCCCAGATCGCACAATTCCCAACTCCCGCTCCTCTCCTGAAACATTTGCCTTTACAAGAAGCTTCCAGAAGGGAGGGTATCATTCTT